>NC_143261.1:44208276-44359791 GCF_984573655.1 Nuphar pumila
ATTTGGATCTGAAGTCTGAGATCCAAAGTAGAGTTGGGTTCTGGATCCTAGAATGGATTTTGGATCTGAGGTCTGAGATCCAAGGTGAAATTGGATTATGGATCTTATAAGGAAAATAGATCTGAAGTCTAAGATCCAAAGTGAAATTGGAGTCTGGATCCTAAAATGGAGTGGATCTGAAGTATGAGATCCAAATGTAGAATTGGGTTCTTGATCCTAAGATGAATTTGGATCTGAAGTCTGAGATCCGATGTAGAGTTGGACTCTGGATCCTAAGATGGATTTGGATCTGAAGTCTGAGATCCAATATGAGTGTTGAATCTTGGATCTTAAAATGGATTTGGAGTTTAAATTCAGAAGATGAATCAGGAATTTCTAAGTCTGATTTGAATTTGGGAAAAGGAATTTTAGAATTTGAATTTTGAATATACAGATGAATCCCAAAGTCAATTTAGACCTTGGATTTGAAGTTTGAATTTGAAATTTAGAAAAATGAATCAAGAATCTCAAAGTTAAATTGAACTTTGAGTTTGATTGGAGCTTTTGAGAATGAATTTGAAATTTCAAAGTCAAATTGAACTTTGAAATCTGATTTGAATTTGAATATATAAAAAATAAATTTGAAATCTCAAAGTTGAATTGAACTTTGAGAAAAAATAGAATTTCGAAAGATGAAAGGATGAATTGGATTTGAAAAAGGATGGAAGATAGATTGAGGAAGATATTTACATTACTTGGAGTTTTGAAAAAGGAATTTTGGAAAATATGACGTAGTTCTATCCTAAATGATGAATGAATTTAAAGAATTTGAAATTGGATTTTGAAAAGCTATTTCATTCTTTGGATGAATTAAAACAAGATTGAAAATATAATACATCCTTGACTATGGTCATTGAATGTATTACATAATAACCTATATTTAAATTCAAGAGAAGAATAAAATACATTTGGTGCTTTTATAGAATTTAAAATGAAATTAACTCTCAATATACCCTGACTATGCCCATTGGTATATATTTTGAGTCAATTTTAAGTTAAATTCTAATAAAAGGAGAAAATATTTAAGGAAATATGATGAATTTTGAAAATAGATCCAGTGTGGATCCAATGTTATTTCGTAAAAGATAAAAATCCTAAGTCTTGTTTACACCCCGACTATGGCCGTTGGCATAAATCATCCACTTAGGATTAATTTACCTCTTATGAAATGGTGCACGTGCCATTCGTGCTTCACCATTTGTGAGAATTTTTGAAAGAAAAAGAGATGCTATGAAACGATTAATTCTAGAAGAGGTATATGCTCATACATTCTAATCTAGTACCAGAAATGTAAAATTTGCATCATAGTCTAGCTATTACAACTTGAATTTAAAATTACAAGGGTCCTTAATTCTAGGAAAGAAAATGACAATTCTTCATGTATCTCCTGCAACGTAGAGTTAGCACTAGGTGGGAAAGATGGGAAATATTATGCTTAAACTGCCAAAACATTATACCTGAAATGTTAGAAAGATGCAGATATGGCACTTATATATGTCAGATAAGAATTCATAGGGTGCATATATGACACCCGTGAGTTAATAGGAAGGTACATCTACATACCTGTACTGGGGTTCTGTAGATAAATGAGGTAGCTGCATGCTGCTGATGGTGTTTGTGAAGATGTGGGCACAAAACGAGGGGGGGAACTGAAGGTAATAGATGTTGTTGTTAAGAGTGTACAGCAGTGGTGAATGCTGGCGCACTGTCGCTGTGAAAAGTTACAGGTACAGTATTGGATGAAGGGTAGTGAAGTATATTGTAATGTGAAAGGATAGGTAGCAGATTCACTGGGAAGTGTTAGAGCAATTTTCCAGGAAACATGTTACAGGGCAATGGTCCTAAGTAGGCGGGAAGTAGGGACCTGGTGTTATGAAATGGTGACAAATGGGAGCCAGCTAATATGAAAGAGGTGTGGAGTGTAATGATGATGGCGTATAGTGGATGTGTAGCAGCGGAGATAATGTTGCAGAGATGGCTATGAAAGTATGGTGTAACAAGTTGTAATGATGATGGTGATATATGGTGAGGCTGTGATGTGATGAAGTAGGAGGCAAGGAATACGATATGGTGAAATGTGGGGAGGGGAAGCATGTGCTGAACTGTTATGAAATTAAGGATATTGAGTTAAGGGGGATATTGGCCACATAGGGTGGCCATGGTGCTGTGGGCAGGAGCAACACTTGGGTTGCTGGGGGTGTAAAGCATAGTGGAGGTGTACAAAGGGATGAAGATACAGGTGGAAACAGTGTTGTGCATTTTTGTTAAGAAAGTAAAAAGATGATAGAGTGCAATGGAAATGCCACATGGCGCAACAGAAGTCGCTGCAAATATGGGTGGGTGTTGTAAGGGTGATGCAATAAGATATGTGGTTTTAAACAACCATCAACACAGATTTTTACCTCCAGTAGGAAATATGATATCCTTCTAAGTGAACATCTTTCTGATGACCACAGAAAGAGACAATATTATACAACAGCCTGAGCATTGTATAGCAAATAAGGGCATCATCTGCAGGTTAATTAGGAGAATCTCAAACAACATCAATTCAAAACCTAAGATTGATATGAGCTCACAAATATGAATATATGAAAACTATAAATCAGATGGATGTATTTGTGTAGATGTCATGCTAATGACATGTGCATGATATGGTGACAATGTTCATCAGAGAAATTATTTACTAGCCGAAGTTTTGAATGATTTCAGTAATATCTGATGCTTCTGCTCTCTCTCTTTTTTTATTTACACAAAGCAGACTCAGAACTTGTGAGATCAAAAGTACTCTTTCAGAGTACTGAGCGTCAGATTCTTTGCCTAGCTTTCTTCATCATCTCCGGCTTCTGTTATGCAATGCCAACTGATTCAGAGGTAATTCTTTATTAGCTGTGGTGATTAGAGCTAGAAGCAGAAACTTAGGATGATAGGAGTGAAATCCCATGAATCATGGTCTGGCACTTCATTTGACCATACGGTGATCTTCTATGAAATCCCAATGGCTGTAAAGCTCTTATCAAAGAAAATGTAAGATCTGCACCAGTGGCTTCCAACTGTATGGTGCATTTATCCAGATATTTCTCAATGGTTATCATACAGGTCAAAATAAATAAACCAATAATATGGGGAGAAGTCAACGAACAATCAAAATAGAATAATAGGAAAAATTCACATGGGATGTAAAGGGGAATCAATGTTTTCAACAATAAAATATGGCTATGTTCTAAGGAATCCGATGTAGAAAGGAAGCGAGGGGTCATGGGGCCTGGCGAGTTACAAACAGAACCGGATCAGTTCTGAACATTCTTTATCATTACTGATCATATACAAACTGAATGAAAAAAAACAATTGAAATATAACAATCATAAACTTTGGAAAAACTATAGTCGGCAAGACAGACAAATCAAATTAAATGGTGCAATGGGTTAGTGGGGGAAAGAAAATAACATACAGTGAAGAAAATATAAAGGAATCGTGTAGTGTTGCTGAACGTGAAATACAGAGGTGGGCGAAATGATAAAAAAAAATGCATAACAGGAAGCAATATGCTGGGATGTATATGAATGGATAACAATAAAAAGAAACTGGTATGATGAAATGCAAAAAGGAAGGTAACATAATCTGTAATCTATCCTTACACAAATTCTATAAAATAAATCATGAAGCAGAAAATGGGTGTTGGAATTGCAGAATTCTGTTTTTATCGCAAATGGGTGGGTCGATCCTGCTATATGCAGGTCGGCCCTACCACCGATGCATTATGTTTAAAGAAGATAAGGAGAAAACTGAAACGGGACACCATTAATAACTGAGAGATATAATGAGATAGAAAAAGAGATTTTCACAGAGAATCGAAGGAGGAGGCAGGTAAGCCACTCACTTGTAGAGGAGATACTTTTGCAGGGAGACCCTTCTTCTGCTCTTGCGGGGGAAAGCGTGGTCTACTGGAACTCTGAAAGAGGGAGATAATTCGATTCCTTCAATCGATCAGAGAAGATAAAGTCATTGGGTCTTCATGGTTGGTTGCAGAAATTCTGAAGGATGGAGGAGAACCTTCGAGGTTAATCAAAAGGGAGAGTGAAGAAAAAAGGAGGCAGAAGAAGAGGAGAAGTCCGATGGTGGAGGGGTGAAAGCGATCCTTTGAAGAGGCATATGTGACCCCTTCTTAAAGAAGAAGAAGCTGAATCCGGAGGGGTCGAGCTGTTGGAGATCAAGGGTTGATGGGGGGTTCGGTGCAGATGGACGAAGGAGAGAGAGGTGATGGGCGGATGGAAGCCATGGAGGCTTCGAGAAGGGGGAGAAGGAGAATGAGAGGCGAAAGACAAGCCCGAGCTCGAAAAACCCTAACTTGGTTAAAAAAGAATTTTCTCAAAATTTCCAAAAAAAAGTCTTTTGAAACAAATTTTTCTCAAAAACGGGTCTTTAAAGTTATTTTCTTCATTATTCTGATTTTTTCATTCTTTTCTCGGCCCTTTTCCTGATTTTTTTGTTTACTTTTTTTCGAGAGTAAAATTCTAACACCTGAGCAGTACGAGAGATAAAACTATTTTTTTGTATTTTTCTGAGAAATATTTACAAAAGTATTTTTTTGAGAATTTCCGACCATTTCGGGGAAATTTCTTCAGAAGAATGGGCTTGGACCCAGGTTTTGAGTGAATGTTCGAGTTTTGACACTCGAATCGAGAAATTCAATGTGATGGATCCAAACGGATGTCGAATGGACTATCCGAGCTATTTAAAGGCTATTTTTGGTATTTTCTATAATTTTGATTTAAAATTTGAACAAGGAGATTCAGATTTGGATCTGGACAATGGATCCAGATCCAAAATCAATTTAAACATATGAAATGAATTTAATTTTAATAAAACTTGAGAAATGAACTGGAATTTAGATTTAAAATGACTCATTTACTCAAAAAATGAATTTAGGGGCAAAACCGAAATATTTAAAAAGATTTTGAAAAATTTGGGTGTTCACAGATGCCCCTCTTTGCTACTAAGCCGGTTGTAAGCCGAGCTTAGTGGCAAAGAAACACTCCAAATTTTGAAAAAAAATGCCCCAGTCAGCAGATCTGAGCTGGGTGTGGAAGAATGTATTTGAAAACATGGCTTTTCAGGCTTAATACCTTATCCTGAATGGCTTGGGGGGACGAAATCCTTGAAAATGATATGATTGAATGATAGAGATGAGGAAATCGTGGTGGGACTTTGGGTGATGATCCCAAAATGATGAAAGATAAGAAGTTTGATCGAGTCTTATGGGCGAGACAAGATCAGCCTTGTGGAATGACTCAGGTTTAGCCCTTAACCTGGATGGGACGAAGATATATCAAAATAATTTGAATGGGAAAAGGAGTATGTGATGATTTTGATGGGACATTTTTGAGAAAACGCCTCATGAGATGAAGCTCAAATAGGATTTCATTCTGGATGGATATACAAAGCATGAATTCCTCAATGGGGAAGAGTCATGATGGGACTGGAAGAAAATGCCTCGTAAAAATGAGGGAAAGCTAGTTGGAACGAGATTTAGGTTTAACCGAAACCTGGAAAAGGAAGGTACCTCGATGCACGAGGTTCAGGCTTAACCCTTAACCTGAAGGGGACGACCATACGGAATCCTCGAGTGAAGAGACCATGATGGGACCTTCGGAGTTTGGATGAACAAATCTGAAAGGGGTTTACGAAAGGAGGAAGGAAATGGGGTTCCCTAAAGCTTTGAAAAAGGGATGAACTTGGACGTCTCATTGTTGAGACTAAATCAGCTTTTGAATTTAATGACCTCTCGCAAGAAGTACAGGTTTTGACCCTTAACCTGAGTGGGAACGCCCACACAGATTTCTCGAGACCGTGATGGGACAGGAGAGATACTTCAACTGAATGGGGTAACTCTTCTGGAAAATATACAAACAACGCTAGGTTGCATCAAAAATGGATATTGAATATTTATTTCATTCTTAGAATATCTAGAAAATTTTGCCAATAAGATAAATTTATAGTTGACTTCAATGCTTGAAAATGTGCACACGTATGTAAAGATGTTTCCTCTTTTACCTAGAGTATTTCCTCCAACGAGGTTAACTTCTTGGTTTTAAGAGTCAAATTCAAAGTTTTTAGCGCTGATGATTTTCTTCAAGTAAGTTATCCATTTCCCTGATATGAGAAGAGAAGAAATATTCTCAATTTCATAAAAGCAAGTAGTGAAAAGACATTGATAACTGATATTTTGCATAAGAAAGGATGACTTCTGGCAATTTAGGCGGTTTGATATCTGAGTGTTTTCTCACGATAATCTTTTTGCACTCTTTTTGAGTCATTGGGCTTTTTCGGGCTTTTTACATCATCCTTCATTTTGGAGATGTCCTGACTTTTCTCTCTTTTTCAGGGAAGGATACCTCACAAACTCCTTCATCTTGGAGATGTTCCGATCCTTCATTTTCTCAGGGATTATATATGATGGTAAAAGGTCTTTAGATGATAGCAGAAATCAAATATCATTTAGGGTTTGTCGGTAGGTCCATCACACTCGCCTTCATCTCGACGGTGATCTGAACTTTCTCTGGAAGGATCTGTCACAAACTCCGTCATCTTGGAGATGTTTCAAATCTTCTTTGGCCCCGGGGGTCTACTCGCTTAATTCGCCTTCATCTTGACGACAATTGAGAGATCCCTTTTGCAGATATTTGATTGCAGCTTTAAACTAAATAAGGAGATATGGATTAAGTGGATTCTTTTATGGCTCAGGATATTTCTACTGCCTAATTGCCAGAAAGTCATTTTAAAACATGCGTCATAACTATGATCAATATCAATTCACTTTCGGCTTTTCAATGTCATCGAATATTTATTTCACTAATCATACCGAGGATATTTCTTTCATCCTTTTGGTTTGATCAACAAGAAAAAGATTTTGAATTTTACCTCTTTTCGCAAAGAGTTTCACCTTTTATGAAGAAAATACTAGAGGTAATCCGAGGTAATTCTATTATGCAGTAAGATTTATTTGGAACCAACAAATATTTTTAGCAAATTGGCAAAGTTTTCATGACTTCTGTGTGAAATATTTACTCAATATAGATTTTGATGCGACCTTTAGTTCCAATTTATGATTTTGGACATTCTGATCAGTAAAATTGGAACCTTTCATTTAACGACCAGCGAAGGAGCTGGAACCTTTCATTTAACGACCAGCGAAGTAGCTGAGACATTTCATTTAACGACCAGCGAAGTAGCTGGGACATTTCATTTAACGACCAGCGAAGTAGCTGGGACATTTTATTTAATGACCAGCGAAGTAGCTGGAACATTTTATTTAATGACTAGCGAAGTAGCTGGAACATTTCATTTAGCGACCAGCGAAGTAGCTGGAACATTTCATTTAATGACCAGCGAAGTAGCTGGAACATTTCATTTAGCGACCAACGAAGTAGCTGGAACATTTCATTTAATTATTTAACGACCAGCTGTCTTCGTCGCAAAATTTTTCCCCCGCCTTCCCTTCCTTGCGGAAGAGAAAAAGAGAGAAACGCTTCCGCGCTTCAAACTTGACCGGATTTTGGAAATTATTTTGAAATACTCGCCTCCGTTTTGAAAATTGCGGGAAAATCCATGGGATGGGGCTCGACCTGTCGGTACGAGGTTCGACCGTTCCTGCCGCCTTTAACAGGGGTAATCGAACCAAGGACCAAAACTATGCTTGATTTAGTTAAATTATCAAAATCGTGTTCTATCCTAGATGCACAAAGAATTCAGGCATGTGCTATGAGATTTTGGAAAATGCAAGTTGGAAAACATGATGTATGCTTAGAAAACATTTGGAGTTGGAAAGAATCTCTCAGGAAAAGGGTCAATTTCTCAGGAAACTCAGATAAAAAGGGGTTTTTGAAAACATGAGAAAGCTTATAAAGATGTGAGAAAATCAGGAATAGTTGAAAATCCTGGGAAAATGGAAAAAAAAGGTGAACCTTTGAAAAGGGAAATACTTCTTAGGAAAACTTGGACTTTGAGAGTTTTCTTAGGAAAATAGTGGAAAATTTATAGGAAAACTCATTGGGGAAGGAAATTCAAAACTTGGGAAATTGAAATCCTAGGAAATTTTACCCTTGAAATATTTGGAAATCGATTTTGGATCTTGGAGAAAGTTGGGAAATCCCTTTTGAAAATCTTAAGATAACATTTTCCAAGGCAAACTGTGGAAAACTTGTCTTTGGAAAACCGATTTTGAAAAATCCTTAGAATTTCTTGAGAAATCGATTTCTTGAGAATGAAGTTTTCTTGAGAAAATCAATGATTCTATGTTGCAAATGACATAAGTGAATGAATGCACTTTGAAAAGATTTTCTAAGAGATTTGTTGGAAAAATATGCATTAAGTCAAGATAAATCCTTCACATATTCTGACTGTGGCCATGAATATGTTCAGAATTTAGTTGATTTGATGCACCTGATTTTGAAAACTTTGGAAATATGATGTGCATTTTAAGATAGCCTAAGAGTGTAGGCTCAATGTGACTAGTAGAAAGATGACGGATCTGGGTCTCGTCCATATTCCGACTAGGGCCGTAAATATGGATCCCACCGAGTCCATCAACTCCCTAAGAGTTGGTGCACGTGCCATTCGTGAACATCCATAGTGCTTTTGAAATAAAATGCATGAATCATAGAAGCAGGATATTGCATAAATTCAAACTATATGATATGCATCCTAGTCTAAGCAGGAAATTAAATCTCTTATTCCAAAATTTACATTATTACATCATTAAATAAAGGAAATAAAAGAAATTTGCAGACTTCAGCTCCTTCTTTTGAATGTCCCTGCCAAACTTGAAATAAGGTTAGCTCAAATATGTGGGTTTTTCCAAAATTTTCCAATAATATTATGAAATTATTGGATTTAATTGGATATAAACCCTATTCTCATGCTTCCTTGATATTTTGAAATGATGAAAATGCTAGAAATTCAGTGAAAAACAATTTGAAATTCGGAATTGAGGTTAAAATGACCAAAATACCCCTAAAATTAAAGCTACATCTTTAAAATCAGGGTTTTTTGAAGGAAAACTTGGTAAAATTGAGATTTTGAAATTCAAATTGAATCAAATGATGATGAAATTCAGTAAGAGACATGATGACATGCTGCTAAACACATTATGACTGTAAAATCAGAATTTGGTGTATTGCAATTTATCCAAAATAACGAATTTCGCTTGTTTTTCGCTTGGATCTGGGTCCTGCGGAACCCTGTTTCGGTATTATGGATGATCCGAACCTCAAATGGATTCCAAATTACACCAAATTCGGTATGAAGCATCTAAACACTTTGATAAACAACCTAGAATGCTAAAACTCATGAAATGATATGATTTAAATGCCAAAATTCAAAGAAAGTCCTAAGATGATGGATTTTGCCTATGGATCCGAACCAAATGCAATGCCTAATATGATAATGCAAGATTTACACCATGGAAACTTCTGATATTTTGCAGACTGCTAAAAGACCCGAAATGGAACATTTTTGGTTTTTACAGCCTCGGGATTTGAGCCATGGTGAGTTCAATAACAGAGATTTAGTTCTGACAGAGGTAAAAATCACCCTAATCTGATGTAAAATGCCAAACAAATATAAAACAGCCATGGAAATTTATGAAATTAATCAGAGCTATGAACGACACCTACATAAACAACTTTCATGTTTATGACTTTGGAATTTGATCAACAGAAACACAGAGAAAAATATAACTATTTCTGCCTAAACTAACAGAACAGACAAATGTAGCAAAACAGTGGACTGACAAGAAAAATCCGAATCAGGGGTCAACACTGTTTTAAAAATTACAGGCTTTTAGATGAAAACAGAGGACATTTCGGACACCACTTTAACTTTTTACAGTTTCGGATTTTGAGAAACACACAAAGAGAAACCATAGCCCTAAGTCGATCCAAAATCTCAGAGGCCCAAATTAGGCTCTGACACGTGTCCCGGACTCTCGGATTTTTTTCAGTCATAAACAAAATCAGAAAAATCTGAAAAAATCATATTAACAACTAGACATTCTCCCTCGTTCAGGGTATTTTTCGGATCGAAAATCGGACCTCCCAGAAGGGAGAACTGGATTTTACAAGTCGGCAAATGTTTTTCAAAACGCATCCCGGGTTACAAAACCCGACTTACCATTTTGGATGTTTACCGCAGTAAACAAATTCAAATGGCTCCGAATTTTTGGCAAAATTTCAGGGACACTTAAGGGCGCATTCCGTGATTTTTTTGGGATTTTTAATAAAAAATAAATATATGAAATGACGTGTGGACTGACTGACAAAAACAGAGACTTACTGAAAATAAGCAGAATTAAAAAAAAGGCTAAATTAATCCTAATTAATTCATGAAATATGCTAAATGAATGAAATAAAAGGCAAATTAAACCTAGCTAACTATATGAATGTTAAAAATCATCAAGGAAGCATAATGAAACATTTTTATGTATGTCGTTTTGTGTGAATAGCTCAATCCATCCCTCGGATGAGCTCTTTCTTCAAATGACTCCCGATTCGAATTATGGAATCCAATCAATGGGAAAAGAAGTGCACCTTGTTTCGTTATGCAACGTAAGAGCTCTTGAAATGGGCAGCTACCACGAGCTTCCTTCGTTCTTCACTCCGGGCTTCGGATGGTCCACCAAAATCGAGCTCCGTTGGAATTGGACTGGCCACAGCACGAGCTCTACTCCACCTTCTTCAATGTGCCAAAGGGGGCACGATTTCCAAGGTTCAAAATCAGATGTTAGGAAGGCTAGGTTGGATTTTTCAAGTTCACAAGAGCTAAAAAATGATCTCCCAAGGCTGGGCGTGAACCCTTGTTTTTATAATTTTTCTGAAAATTTTTGAAATTCAAACAGGCTGGATCTGAGCCCTCCATGTGGCGCCATCTCAGGGGGTGCCATCTGGGGGTTTTGAAATTCGAATTTGCCTTTTGCAGGGAGCCCTCAGATGGCGCCACCTCAAAAGGCTATTTTGATTTTTTTGAGAAAATAAAAATGGAAATTTTTATGGTTGAGACACCTCAGCAGGGGGAATTTGGAATTTTTCAAAAGTTTGCTTGATTCTCTCTGCAGGGAACTCCCAGAAGGCGCCACCTCAGAGGGTGCTCTCTTGGAATTTGAAATTCAAACTCACCTTTTGTAGGGAGTCCTCAGGTGGCGCCACCTCATGGTGGGCTACCTTTATTAAAAATAAAATAAAAATAAAAAATGGAGCCAAGTGGAGTCCTGGAATGGTGCCACCTCAAAAGGTGTTTGACACATGTCAGAAGGACAGAGCAGTGGGCTCAGAAGGCGCCACCTCAGAGGAATTTGAATTTTGCTTTTTCTGGTGAAAGGAGATCTGGACATGTGGAGGACAAGTGTCAGCTGTCTGGAGAGGCTTTCTCAAATGGCGCCACCTCAGGGGGAATTTGAAATTCAAATGGAGGTTGGCTCTGGAGGAATGGAGGATGGACATGTGGCGCCACCTCAGGGTGGCTCCTACAATGCCATGTGGCAAGAGGGAGGAAAAAGAGGGAAGGGACATGTGGCGCCCTCACAGGCCATCTGGAAAAATCAGAGCTCCGGATTTTCGCCACCTAATGCCTTGTTTGAATTTTAAATGGTTTGCTTTTTCTGAAGAAGGCCAGGAGTGACATGTGTCTCCTACTTTTCTGAAAGAGGTAGGGAGAAGACATGTGTCCTCTACTTTTTCTGAAAGAAGCAGAGAATGACACGTGGCACTTGCTTTTTCTGAGGAAATGAGAGCTTGCCATGTGTCCTCTGCAGGAGACACTCCAGATGGCGCCACCTCAGAGGAGACAAGTTCTACTTTTTCTGAACAGGACAACACATGACACGTGGCATCTTCTGGTAGTCTTTGAAATGACACATGGCGCAGGATGGATACTGACACATGGCAGACATGTGGCGGCTTCTTAAGGTAGCCCCCACACTGACACGTGTCAAAGGATGTGGCACTTCTAGGTGAACCCTATGCTGACACATGGCAGGTAAATGGGAGGAGAGAGAAAGGACAAGTGGCACCAATCTAGGGGACAAGGTTCCTATTTTTTGGGGTTTTTCAAAGTTCAGGTTTTTCAAAAGAAAAGTCTATGTGACACCACCTCAGTGTGGGTCCCACATTGCTTCTTTATTGAAATAAGAACAAGACAACAACCTCTTTTTGGAATTTTCATAAAAATTTGGACTAATTGGTAAAACAGAAATTTTTGGAAAGAGTTGGCCCCTGTAGGGCAATTTTGTAAAAGGAAGATATTTGAAATTGTCAAAAGGGAAAAATCTGAGATAAGGTGGCTGAAATCCATATTAAAGCTATCCAGATCATTTTCCTGAGGAAATATTTTAAAATTCAGAGCCCTGGGGGTAAAATGGGAAGAACTGATAATTTTGAAGACCCAGGGTTTTGAAATCAATTTTGAAAAGAGTTGAAATTCTAATCTGGATTGAAAATTTTGAAATCGAGAGTTCTGGACCTCGAAATGACATGCTGTGCAGTGCAGTGATATGAAATGCTCATGCAATGCTATACAATGACATGTCTTATGCAATATAATCTTGAACCAAGACTTGGAGATGTCTGTCTCCTGTCAGGAGTAAAATCTTGAACATCTGAGATAAAAATAGAGAAAATTTGAGAGTTTCAGATGAAATTTGGACTTTTGCAAGGTCCGGGCTCAGAAAATGACCATTTTGCCCTCCAGCGATTTCAGAGGCTGGATGTTGATGCTTGGTGGAAATGTTGGGGAGGTGAGTAAAAAATTGGGGTGTTTACAGATGCCCCTCTTTGCTACTAAGCCGGCTCATGGCCGAGCTTAGTGGCAAAGAAAACACACCAAATTTGGGCTATACGAAAAAAATGCTCCAGTTAGAAGGATCTGACTGGGTGTGAAGAAATTAGCCCGAGGAAGATGGTAGATATGAAGCGAAGAATGGAGAGAAAAGATTCACTCTATGAGAGTGAAGTTCAGGTTTATGCCCTTAACCTGGATGGGACAGAAATACCTCGCATGGAACAAAGCTCAGGTTTTGACCCTTGACCTGATTGGGGAATGGAATATCTCATCGAAATGAGACTCAGGTTTGTACCCTTAACCTGATCGGGCAGAAGATGAAATACCTCTTTGATTGAGGCTCAGGTTTGTACCCTTATCCTGATCGGGCGGAAAATGAAATACCTCTTTGATTGAGGCTCAGGTTTGTACCCTTATCCTGATCGGGCAGAAAATGAAATACCTCTTCGATGGAGGCTCAGGTTTGTACCCTTATCCTGATTGGGCGGAAAATGAAATACCTCTTTGAGTGAGGCTCAGGTTTGTACCCTTATCCTGATCGGGCGGAAAATGGAATACCTCTTTGAGTGAGGCTCAGGTTTGTACCCTTATCCTGATCGGGCAGAAAATGAAATACCTCTTTGAGTGAGGCTCAGGTTTGTGCCCTTATCCTGATCGGGCGGAAAATGAAATACCTCTTTGAATGAGGCTCAGGTTTGTACCCTTATCCTGATCGGGCGGAAAATGAATGGAATCCTCGAAGGAAGAGACCATGATGGAACCTTTGGATTTTGCACAATAAATCCAATAGGGTTTTTGCAAAAGGAAGGAAAATGGGGTCACTAAAGCTTGAAAAGGGATTGGTTTTGGGCGTCTCATTGCTGAGACTAAAATCAGCTTTTGAAATTGCCTTTTGCGGGAAATGATTGGTGGTTCAACCTCGAACCGAAATGGGACTGTCTATGGTGGGACAGTGGGGACACAGGGAAGTGTGCAATCTGAGAGTTCATGCTCTCAAAGAAGGGAAGGAATCAAGTCCTTAGGAGGGATTTAAAATTGGTGTCATAATGCATCGAAGACGGATATCGAGCTCTCACTTCATGTCAGGATAGCTAGAAAATATTGTCAAAATGTTGGAAATTTTGCTGTTGATTCAAAATATTTGAAAATGTTGCACATTGTTGCAAAGATATTCTTTCTTTTCTACCTGAAGCATTACCTCCAAACAGGGTTCACTTCGTAGAATCGAGATTTGAAACCCAAATTGCTCGCAATTGACCTTCTTCAAGGAAGTTATCAATTTCCTTGATATGAACAAGAAAGAGAATTTGATATTATGAAAGCAATTGATGAAAGAATACTGATAATAGAATGTCACAAAGTTAAAGAGGATTCTTGATAAATTTGGCAGTTTGATATCCTGAGAGCTTCTCTCTTGATAGTCTTTCTGCACTTTTTTTTTTTGGCTCTCTGGGTTTTTTCTACATTCTCCTTTATTTTGGAGATATTCTTACTTTTTCTCTCTTTCTTTTTCCTCTCTTTCTCTCTTTTGGGAAGGGTACGTCACAAACTCCTTCATCTTGGAGATGTTTCGATCCTTCTTGGATGATGGGTTCGGAGATCGTTAGGCGATAGCTGAAATTAAATATCTTTTAGGGATTGTCGAGAGGTTCATCGCATCTGCCTTCATCTTGACAGTGCTTTGGACTTTCCCTGGAAGGATCCGTCACAAACTCCGTCATCTTGGAGATGTTTTGAATCTTCTTTGGCCCCGGGGGTCTACTCGCCTAATTCGCCTTCATCTTGACGACAGGTGAGAGATCTCTTTTGCGGATACTTAATTGCAGCTTAGGTGATTCTGAGGAGACAAGGCTTGGGTAAATGCTCTCTTTTCTAGCACTCAGGATATTTCAACTGCCTCGTCTTTACAAGAATAGCCTTTAAAGATGCGCCATTGACTGCGATCAATATCGATCATCCATGGCTTTGCAAAACATTGAATTTTCTTTGCTGGCCATATCGAGGATTTATCCTTCATCCTTTTGGCTGGCCGATAGAAAGAATTTGAGTTTTGAATCTCTTTTCGCAAAAGCTTCACTCTTTTGGAAGTGATGCTGAAGGTAAATTAAGATAGAGATTAGTGCAATAAAGATTTTGAAATCAACAATTGATTGACAAATTGACAGAATTTTCTTGAAATCCTTGGTGAAAGTGAGCACATGAGGTCCAGCTTAACGCATCCGTGACGAAAATTCTCCTCTCTTTTCCTCAAAGGAGGTGACTATCAGTTCACTGGGAACAATATCAGTTCAATTAAGAACGACCATCGGTTCGCTGGAAACAATATCAGTTCAATTAAGAACGCCCATCGGTTTGCTGGGAACAATATCAGTTCGATTAAGAACAACCATCAGTGGGAATAATATCAGTTCAATTAAGAACGACTATCAGTTCACTTGAAACACTATCAATTCGATGAGGAACGACTATCAGTTCGATAAAGAATGACTATCAGTTCACTTGGAACACCATCAGTTCGATGAAGAATGACTATCAGTTCGCTTGGAATACTATCAGTTCAATGAAGAACGACTATCAGTTCACCTAGAACACTATCAGTTCGATGAAGAACGACTATCAGTTCACTTGAAACAATATCAGTTCAATGAAGAACGACTATCAGTTCACTTGGAACACTATCAGTTCGATAAAGAATGACTATCAGTTCACTTGGAACACCATCAGTTCGATGAAGAATGACTATCAGTTCGCTTGGAATACTATCAGTTCAATGAAGAACGACTATCAGTTCACCTAGAACACTATCAGTTCGATGAAGAACGACTATCAGTTCACTTGAAACAATATCAGTTCAATGAAGAACGACTATCAGTTCACTTGGAACACTATCAGTTCGATGAAGAACGACTATCAGTTCACTGGGAACACTATCAGTTCGATGAAGAACGACTATCAGTTCACTTGGAACACTATCAGTTCGATGAAGAACGACTATCAGTTCGTTTGGAACGACTATCAGTGCAATGAAGAACGACTATCAGTTCGCTTGGAACACTATCAGTTCAATGGAGAACAACTATCAGTTTACTTGGAACACTATCAGTTCAATGAAGAACGACTATCAGTTCACTTGGAACACTATCAGTTCGATGAAGAACGACTATCAGTTCACTTAGAACACTATCAGTTCGATGAAGAACGACTATCAGTTCGCTTGGAACACTATCAGTTCAATGGAGAACAACTATCAGTTTACTTGAAACACTATCAGTTCAATGAAGAACGACTATCAGTTCACTTGGAACACTATCAGTTCGATGAAGAACGACTATCAGTTCACTTGGAACACTATCAGTTCGATGAAGAACGACTATCAGTTCGCTTGGAACACTATCAGTTCGATGAAGAACGACTATCAGTTCACTTGGAACACTATCAGTTCAATAAAGAACGACTATCAGTTCGCTTGGAACACTATCAGTTCGAAGAAGAACGACTATCAGTTCACTTGGAACACTATCAGTTCGCTTGGAACGACTATCAGTTCAGTGAAGAACGACTATCAGTTCGTTAGGAACACTATCAGTTCAATGAAGAACGACTATCAGTTCGTTTGGAACACTATCAGTTCAATGAAGAACAAGGACCATTATAGAGAGTTGAATCGCTTCTATGAATGGTTTCAGGATTATCCCCTTATCCTGAACGGGGAATGAAAATTGGATGACCTGGCGATCAAAATTGAGAATTTTGGTGATTTTAAAATTGGGAATTGGGTGACCCGGAGATCGAAATTGAAGAATTGGATGACCCGAGGGTCGAAATTGAAGAATTATGGAAAATGATTCAGGTTTATCCCTTAACCTGAAGGGGAATGGAATTGGGTGCATAGTCAATGCAAATGCAATGCACATGCACATGAAATGCAAATGAAGTGCAAATGAATGCAAATGAGTGCATATATATGCAAAATGAGAGAATGGTTTATCCTGCCTGCATACAGGATGTTTTGAGGTAAAGATAAATTTTCCAAAAAAAATGCCCCAGTGTAACTAGGGAGAAAATTTTGAATAAAAGAAGGATAATTGATGAATAAGGCGACAAGCTTCTTGACTGATAGATGTCCTCAAGATATTCTTCACAAGAGAGACATTATGAAAAGGAAGAGGAAGTAAATAAGACGACACCAAGCTATTGAAAAATTCGATGACTTTATTGATGCTTTAAAATCAAGGAAAGAGAATGGGACTACATTATTCTTTTGAAAAAGCAAGATGGGAAATGGGAAATTGTTGGCATTGTCATCTTCTTGAATGATTGTAGAAAAAATCTTTGTCAGGATGACTAGTCTTCCTTTTCATCTTCAACGAGGAGCTTCTTGTCAATGCAGTCTTGAACAATGTTCTTAAGGACGAAGCAGTTTTCTGTATCATGCCCTACTGCTCGATGAAACTTGCAAAATTGTTCTTTGAATCTGCCCATAATTGCTGGAGGATCAGCAGCTTTAGGCAACCGAACAAGGTCTTTCTCAAGCATATACTCGAGGATACTCTCGAGTGTCTGATCCAGAGGGGTGAATTCTCGATCAGTTCTCCAGTCCTTGCGCTTTGATTTTTCTTGATCTTTCTTTTGATGTTGAGGGCTGGATTGGATAGGTTTATCACTGTTGATGTCCTTCCCCTTTTGCTTTTTGATTCTCTCCAAACTATGATCATTCTTGTTGCCTTTGCTATTATTGAAAGATTTGGCCGCAAAAGTGAAGTGAGCCTTCTTCTTTTGTTCACCTTGAGAGTTATTCTTGGAAAATGTGAAGCCTTCATAGACTCCATTCTCCGCACTCAACTCGAGCCATTCTGCTCGTTCAATGAGTTCGACGAAAGATTTGGATGGTGAGGTAGAAATTAATCCTCTCAGAGGTTGCAAAAAATTATTGAGGATCAATGATAAAGCATGTCTTTCTGATATAGGATCCCTCATTTTGTTGCAGGTCTCTCTCCATCTGCGAATGAAGTCCCTTGCCTTTTCATTTTCATTCTGCCTTAGGTTGCAGAGATGGCTCAATGTTGGGAGCGCTTCAGTATTGAACAAGAATCGTTCAACGAACAAATTCACGACTTTGTCGAACTCTTTCAGTTCTATAGGATTGACATGTTCCGCGTACCATTTGGCTGCGACTCCTTCCAGGCTGCGGGGAAAGCATAAGAACAATGCTCTGTTGTCTCTCTTGAACCTAGAGCATTCAGCGAAGAACATGGCGAGATGGGCTTTTGGGTCGCCAGAACCATCGAACTTGATGAATTTTCGGGGAAGATTGTCCAGATCATCATCCCCTTCTAAACCGTCGTAGAAGTCCTCGCTGGTGAAGACTTTATTGCCCTTGTCGCGGGCTTGCAGATCCTTGACCACTCTGGCCATTTCCCTGAATTGTGCTTGCAGGGGCTCTTCTGCGACCTGACTTTTTGATTTGTGACTCCTCCTTTGGCCACATTTATGAAATGCCGGAGGCACCTCATATTCTTCATCGGTATCATCTTCGTCTGAAGTATCTTGAACATTCTCCTCAGAGGACTTGGTTGACCTCTTGGCCACACGATCCCTAATTTTCTGACTGAATGGATTTTTGTCTGAGCTGGTGCCAGCCTGCTCACTCATCATCCTCTTCATCATCTTCTGAAACATTGCGTACATCTGAGGGTCGATACCGTCATCTTCTGGCTGCTCTTGGTCTTTGTCTGACCTTGGCGAACTCATCTCTCCTTCTGATGTTGATGAGTAACTGATATGCTGAATTGGTGCGGTCTTCTTCCCTGACCTTGTCTGAACCATCAAATGTTGCGAAGGCTCTCTGCAGGATAAGGTCTTGATTAGACTCTGAGGAAATTTTTGGATTGGGAAGAAAATTATATGGTGGACAATTGGAAGAATATACCATTAGTAGGGATGGAGTCATCGTTGGAGTCACGACAATTATGTTGTCATTCTTTGTAAGAGAAATGAACAACGGAAAATGTGCCTTGTTACCTAGGCGAGGTCGTCAACCACGAGGAAAATACCATTTTGAAGGAAAGAGATACCTCTTGGAAAAACTATCCGGAAACAGATTTAAAGTAAGAAGAAGGCAAGTGGGTAAACAATTTCCACCACAATAATCAAGGTATGCATGAGGAAAATGCGGTGAAGAATTTTGCAAGTAAACAACAGGATCGAAAATCCAATGAGAGAAAACATATGATTTTGAAAAATTGCAGGCAGGATAAAAATGCAACTGGAAATTCGAGATCCAGTAGAAAGGGAGAATGAAAAATCACCTGGAGTTTTGGAAGAAAAGGGATATTTGGGAAAAACCATCCAGGGTTTTAGAAAATAAAGGAAAATATGAGAATATGGATATTTGGAAAGATATTTTTGAAAAAAATATGAGAGAAATAAAAGTAGCATACAAACTCACATCCTGCATAAACATTTATGCACATTCAGCACTCCCTAAAAAGCTGACTCTAGATGCATCATTTTGAAAACAGCTGTAGGACCTTAATCCTAACTCTAAGTTCAGATCATCTTTGTCCAATTCAGTTATGCCGATATACTCGAATCGAAATCCGAGGTACGTGGCATAGAATTTTCACTCCGGTTCTAAGGTAAGGTTTTCCAACATCCTTGAGCGCCTACCGATATACTTCGGACTGTGGCCCGCGGTACGTGGTAGGGGGGGGGTTAACCCAAATAGGTGGCCCAGTTGTGAGGCTCTGTCCCGAACTATGGTTCTGGAAGAGAGCCCAGCAACGTGAAGACCGGGACAATATAGGTAAGGGAGGTTTTGAAAAATGATCACATGCAAGAAATAGATGGCTCTAAGTCCTAGAGAGATAGACTTTTGAAAATCTTTGAAGAAGCATACATTGTTTGCATTCAGATCCTAAATTGAGGAGAGTTGTATTTAGACCTAAGTCTATGTGAGCATGAAAATTTCTCCACAATCTGGTCCTACCAAACCATGCCTAGTCTATATGCAGTCAATGTCAGCTAGGTCAGAATCTAGGCTCCTAGGCTCACATGATATTGAAAGTAAAAGAGCTGACATTTTGTGAACATAATTTCGATAATTGAACTAAGTCAAGCATAATTTAAGTCAGACAAGGACAGGTCCCATCACGGTCGCCAAACCTGTCTTCGTCGCGAAATTTTTCCCCCGCCTTCCCTTCCTTGCGGAAGAGAAAAAGAGAGAAACGCTTCCGCGCTTCAAACTTGACCGGATTTTGGAAATTATTTTGAAATACTCGCCTCCGTTTTGAAAATTGCGGGAAAATCCATGGGATGGGGCTCGACCTGTCGGTACGAGGTTCGACCGTTCCTGCCGCCTTTAACAGGGGTAATCGAACCAAGGACCAAAACTATGCTTGATTTAGTTAAATTATCAAAATCGTGTTCTATCCTAGATGCACAAAGAATTCAGGCATGTGCTATGAGATTTTGGAAAATGCAAGTTGGAAAACATGATGTATGCTTAGAAAACATTTGGAGTTGGAAAGAATCTCTCAGGAAAAGGGTCAATTTCTCAGGAAACTCAGATAAAAAGGGGTTTTTGAAAACATGAGAAAGCTTATAAAGATGTGAGAAAATCAGGAATAGTTGAAAATCCTGGGAAAATGGAAAAAAAAGGTGAACCTTTGAAAAGGGAAATACTTCTTAGGAAAACTTGGACTTTGAGAGTTTTCTTAGGAAAATAGTGGAAAATTTATAGGAAAACTCATTGGGGAAGGAAATTCAAAACTTGGGAAATTGAAATCCTAGGAAATTTTACCCTTGAAATATTTGGAAATCGATTTTGGATCTTGGAGAAAGTTGGGAAATCCCTTTTGAAAATCTTAAGATAACATTTTCCAAGGCAAACTGTGGAAAACTTGTCTTTGGAAAACCGATTTTGAAAAATCCTTAGAATTTCTTGAGAAATCGATTTCTTGAGAATGAAGTTTTCTTGAGAAAATCAATGATTCTATGTTGCAAATGACATAAGTGAATGAATGCACTTTGAAAAGATTTTCTAAGAGATTTGTTGGAAAAATATGCATTAAGTCAAGATAAATCCTTCACATATTCTGACTGTGGCCATGAATATGTTCAGAATTTAGTTGATTTGATGCACCTGATTTTGAAAACTTTGGAAATATGATGTGCATTTTAAGATAGCCTAAGAGTGTAGGCTCAATGTGACTAGTAGAAAGATGACGGATCTGGGTCTCGTCCATATTCCGACTAGGGCCGTAAATATGGATCCCACCGAGTCCATCAACTCCCTAAGAGTTGGTGCACGTGCCATTCGTGAACATCCATAGTGCTTTTGAAATAAAATGCATGAATCATAGAAGCAGGATATTGCATAAATTCAAACTATATGATATGCATCCTAGTCTAAGCAGGAAATTAAATCTCTTATTCCAAAATTTACATTATTACATCATTAAATAAAGGAAATAAAAGAAATTTGCAGACTTCAGCTCCTTCTTTTGAATGTCCCTGCCAAACTTGAAATAAGGTTAGCTCAAATATGTGGGTTTTTCCAAAATTTTCCAATAATATTATGAAATTATTGGATTTAATTGGATATAAACCCTATTCTCATGCTTCCTTGATATTTTGAAATGATGAAAATGCTAGAAATTCAGTGAAAAACAATTTGAAATTCGGAATTGAGGTTAAAATGACCAAAATACCCCTAAAATTAAAGCTACATCTTTAAAATCAGGGTTTTTTGAAGGAAAACTTGGTAAAATTGAGATTTTGAAATTCAAATTGAATCAAATGATGATGAAATTCAGTAAGAGACATGATGACATGCTGCTAAACACATTATGACTGTAAAATCAGAATTTGGTGTATTGCAATTTATCCAAAATAACGAATTTCGCTTGTTTTTCGCTTGGATCTGGGTCCTGCGGAACCCTGTTTCGGTATTATGGATGATCCGAACCTCAAATGGATTCCAAATTACACCAAATTCGGTATGAAGCATCTAAACACTTTGATAAACAACCTAGAATGCTAAAACTCATGAAATGATATGATTTAAATGCCAAAATTCAAAGAAAGTCCTAAGATGATGGATTTTGCCTATGGATCCGAACCAAATGCAATGCCTAATATGATAATGCAAGATTTACACCATGGAAACTTCTGATATTTTGCAGACTGCTAAAAGACCCGAAATGGAACATTTTTGGTTTTTACAGCCTCGGGATTTGAGCCATGGTGAGTTCAATAACAGAGATTTAGTTCTGACAGAGGTAAAAATCACCCTAATCTGATGTAAAATGCCAAACAAATATAAAACAGCCATGAAAATTTATGAAATTAATCAGAGCTATGAACGACACCTACATAAACAACTTTCATGTTTATGACTTCGGAATTTGATCAACAGAAACACAGAGAAAAATATAACTATTTCTGCCTAAACTAACAGAACAGACAAATGTAGCAAAACAGTGGACTGACAAGAAAAATCCGAATCAGGGGTCAACACTGTTTTAAAAATTACAGGCTTTTAGATGCAAACAGAGGACATTTCGGACACCACTTTAACTTTTTACAGTTTCGGATTTTGAGAAACACACAAAGAGAAACCATAGCCCTAAGTCGATCCAAAATCTCAGAGGCCCAAATTAGGCTCTGACACGTGTCCCGGACTCTCGGATTTTTTTCAGTCATAAAAAAAATCAGAAAAATCTGAAACAATCATATTAAAAACTAGACATTCTCCCGCGTTCAGGGCATTTTTCGGATCGAAAATCGGACCTCCCAGAAGGGAGAACTGGATTTTACAAGTCGGCAAATGTTTTTCAAAACGCATCCCGGGTTACAAAACCCGACTTACCATTTTGGATGTTTACCGCAGTAAACAAATTCAAATGGCTCCGAATTTTTGGCAAAATTTCAGGGACACTTAAGGGCGCATTCCGTGATTTTTTTGGGATTTTTAATAAAAAATAAATATATGAAATGACGTGTGGACTGACTGACAAAAACAGAGACTTACTGAAAATAAGCAGAATTAAAAAAAAGGCTAAATTAATCCTAATTAATTCATGAAATATGCTAAATGAATGAAATAAAAGGCAAATTAAACCTAGCTAACTATATGAATGTTAAAAATCATCAAGGAAGCATAATGAAACATTTTTATGTATGTCGTTTTATGAGAATAGCTCAATCCATCCCTCGGATGAGCTCTTTCTTCAAACGACTCCCGATTCGAATTATGGAATCCAATCAATGGGAAAAGAAGTGCACCTTGTTTCGTTATGCAGCGTAGGAGCTCTTGAAATGGGCAGCTACCACGAGCTTCCTTCGTTCTTCACTCCGGGCTTCGGATGGTCCACCAAAATCGAGCTCCGTTGGAATTGGACTGGCCACAACACGAGCTCTACTCCACCTTCTTCAATGTGCCAAAGGGGGCACGATTTCCAAGGTTCAAAATCAGATGTTAGGAAGGCTAGGTTGGATTTTCCAAGTTCACAAGAGCTAAAAAATGATCTCCCAAGGCTGGGCGTGAACCCTTGTTTTTATAATTTTTCTGAAAATTTTTGAAATTCAAACAGGCTGGATCTGAGCCCTCCATGTGGCGCCATCTCAGGGGGTGCCATCTGGGGGTTTTGAAATTCGAATTTGCCTTTTGCAGGGAGCCCTCAGATGGCGCCACCTCAAAAGGCTATTTTGATTTTTTTGAGAAAATAAAAATGGAAATTTTTATGGTTGAGACACCTCAGCAGGGGGAATTTGGAATTTTTCAAAAGTTTGCTTGATTCTCTCTGCAGGGAACTCCCAGAAGGCGCCACCTCAGAGGGTGCTCTCTTGGAATTTGAAATTCAAACTCACCTTTTGTAGGGAGTCCTCAGGTGGCGCCACCTCATGGTGGGCTACCTTTATTAAAAATAAAATAAAAATAAAAAATGGAGCCAAGTGGAGTCCTGGAATGGTGCCACCTCAAAAGGTGTTTGACACATGTCAGAAGGACAGAGCAGTGGGCTCAGAAGGCGCCACCTCAGAGGAATTTGAATTTTGCTTTTTCTGGTGAAAGGAGATCTGGACATGTGGAGGACAAGTGTCAGCTGTCTGGAGAGGCTTTCTCAAATGGCGCCACCTCAGGGGGAATTTGAAATTCAAATGGAGGTTGGCTCTGGAGGAATGGAGGATGGACATGTGGCGCCACCTCAGGGTGGCTCCTACAATGCCATGTGGCAAGAGGGAGGAAAAAGAGGGAAGGGACATGTGGCGCCCTCACAGGCCATCTGGAAAAATCAGAGCTCCGGATTTTCGCCACCTAATGCCTTGTTTGAATTTTAAATGGTTTGCTTTTTCTGAAGAAGGCCAGGAGTGACATGTGTCTCCTACTTTTCTGAAAGAGGTAGGGAGAAGACATGTGTCCTCTACTTTTTCTGAAAGAAGCAGAGAATGACACGTGGCACTTGCTTTTTCTGAGGAAATGAGAGCTTGCCATGTGTCCTCTGCAGGAGACACTCCAGATGGCGCCACCTCAGAGGAGACAAGTTCTACTTTTTCTGAACAGGACAACACATGACACGTGGCATCTTCTGGTAGTCTTTGAAATGACACATGGCGCAGGATGGATACTGACACATGGCAGACATGTGGCGGCTTCTTAAGGTAGCCCCCACACTGACACGTGTCAAAGGATGTGGCACTTCTAGGTGAACCCTATGCTGACACATGGCAGGTAAATGGGAGGAGAGAGAAAGGACAAGTGGCACCAATCTAGGGGACAAGGTTCCTATTTTTTGGGGTTTTTCAAAGTTCAGGTTTTTCAAAAGAAAAGTCTATGTGACACCACCTCAGTGTGGGTCCCACATTGCTTCTTTATTGAAATAAGAACAAGACAACAACCTCTTTTTGGAATTTTCATAAAAATTTGGACTAATTGGTAAAACAGAAATTTTTGGAAAGAGTTGGCCCCTGTAGGGCAATTTTGTAAAAGGAAGATATTTGAAATTGTCAAAAGGGAAAAATCTGAGATAAGGTGGCTGAAATCCATATTAAAGCTATCCAGATCATTTTCCTGAGGAAATATTTTAAAATTCAGAGCCCTGGGGGTAAAATGGGAAGAACTGATAATTTTGAAGACCCAGGGTTTTGAAATCAATTTTGAAAAGAGTTGAAATTCTAATCTGGATTGAAAATTTTGAAATCGAGAGTTCTGGACCTCGAAATGACATGCTGTGCAGTGCAGTGATATGAAATGCTCATGCAATGCTATACAATGACATGTCTTATGCAATATAATCTTGAACCAAGACTTGGAGATGTCTGTCTCCTGTCAGGAGTAAAATCTTGAACATCTGAGATAAAAATAGAGAAAATTTGAGAGTTTCAGATGAAATTTGGACTTTTGCAAGGTCCGGGCTCAGAAAATGACCATTTTGCCCTCCAGCGATTTCAGAGGCTGGATGTTGATGCTTGGTGGAAATGTTGGGGAGGTGAGTAAAAAATTGGGGTGTTTACAGATGCCCCTCTTTGCTACTAAGCCGGCTCATGGCCGAGCTTAGTGGCAAAGAAAACACACCAAATTTGGGCTATACGAAAAAAATGCTCCAGTTAGAAGGATCTGACTGGGTGTGAAGAAATTAGCCCGAGGAAGATGGTAGATATGAAGCGAAGAATGGAGAGAAAAGATTCACTCTATGAGAGTGAAGTTCAGGTTTATGCCCTTAACCTGGATGGGACAGAAATACCTCGCATGGAACAAAGCTCAGGTTTTGACCCTTGACCTGATTGGGGAATGGAATATCTCATCGAAATGAGACTCAGGTTTGTACCCTTAACCTGATCGGGCAGAAGATGAAATACCTCTTTGATTGAGGCTCAGGTTTGTACCCTTATCCTGATCGGGCGGAAAATGAAATACCTCTTTGATTGAGGCTCAGGTTTGTACCCTTATCCTGATCGGGCAGAAAATGAAATACCTCTTCGATGGAGGCTCAGGTTTGTACCCTTATCCTGATTGGGCGGAAAATGAAATACCTCTTTGAGTGAGGCTCAGGTTTGTACCCTTATCCTGATCGGGCGGAAAATGGAATACCTCTTTGAGTGAGGCTCAGGTTTGTACCCTTATCCTGATCGGGCAGAAAATGAAATACCTCTTTGAGTGAGGCTCAGGTTTGTGCCCTTATCCTGATCGGGCGGAAAATGAAATACCTCTTTGAATGAGGCTCAGGTTTGTACCCTTATCCTGATCGGGCGGAAAATGAATGGAATCCTCGAAGGAAGAGACCATGATGGAACCTTTGGATTTTGCACAATAAATCCAATAGGGTTTTTGCAAAAGGAAGGAAAATGGGGTCACTAAAGCTTGAAAAGGGATTGGTTTTGGGCGTCTCATTGCTGAGACTAAAATCAGCTTTTGAAATTGCCTTTTGCGGGAAATGATTGGTGGTTCAACCTCGAACCGAAATGGGACTGTCTATGGTGGGACAGTGGGGACACAGGGAAGTGTGCAATCTGAGAGTTCATGCTCTCAAAGAAGGGAAGGAATCAAGTCCTTAGGAGGGATTTAAAATTGGTGTCATAATGCATCGAAGACGGATATCGAGCTCTCACTTCATGTCAGGATAGCTAGAAAATATTGTCAAAATGTTGGAAATTTTGCTGTTGATTCAAAATATTTGAAAATGTTGCACATTGTTGCAAAGATATTCTTTCTTTTCTACCTGAAGCATTACCTCCAAACAGGGTTCACTTCGTAGAATCGAGATTTGAAACCCAAATTGCTCGCAATTGACCTTCTTCAAGGAAGTTATCAATTTCCTTGATATGAACAAGAAAGAGAATTTGATATTATGAAAGCAATTGATGAAAGAATACTGATAATAGAATGTCACAAAGTTAAAGAGGATTCTTGATAAATTTGGCAGTTTGATATCCTGAGAGCTTCTCTCTTGATAGTCTTTCTGCACTTTTTTTTTTTGGCTCTCTGGGTTTTTTCTACATTCTCCTTTATTTTGGAGATATTCTTACTTTTTCTCTCTTTCTTTTTCCTCTCTTTCTCTCTTTTGGGAAGGGTACGTCACAAACTCCTTCATCTTGGAGATGTTTCGATCCTTCTTGGATGATGGGTTCGGAGATCGTTAGGCGATAGCTGAAATTAAATATCTTTTAGGGATTGTCGAGAGGTTCATCGCATCTGCCTTCATCTTGACAGTGCTTTGGACTTTCCCTGGAAGGATCCGTCACAAACTCCGTCATCTTGGAGATGTTTTGAATCTTCTTTGGCCCCGGGGGTCTACTCGCCTAATTCGCCTTCATCTTGACGACAGGTGAGAGATCTCTTTTGCGGATACTTAATTGCAGCTTAGGTGATTCTGAGGAGACAAGGCTTGGGTAAATGCTCTCTTTTCTAGCACTCAGGATATTTCAACTGCCTCGTCTTTACAAGAATAGCCTTTAAAGATGCGCCATTGACTGCGATCAATATCGATCATCCATGGCTTTGCAAAACATTGAATTTTCTTTGCTGGCCATATCGAGGATTTATCCTTCATCCTTTTGGCTGGCCGATAGAAAGAATTTGAGTTTTGAATCTCTTTTCGCAAAAGCTTCACTCTTTTGGAAGTGATGCTGAAGGTAAATTAAGATAGAGATTAGTGCAATAAAGATTTTGAAATCAACAATTGATTGACAAATTGACAGAATTTTCTTGAAATCCTTGGTGAAAGTGAGCACATGAGGTCCAGCTTAACGCATCCGTGACGAAAATTCTCCTCTCTTTTCCTCAAAGGAGGTGACTATCAGTTCACTGGGAACAATATCAGTTCAATTAAGAACGACCATCGGTTCGCTGGAAACAATATCAGTTCAATTAAGAACGCCCATCGGTTTGCTGGGAACAATATCAGTTCGATTAAGAACAACCATCAGTGGGAATAATATCAGTTCAATTAAGAACGACTATCAGTTCACTTGAAACACTATCAATTCGATGAGGAACGACTATCAGTTCGATAAAGAATGACTATCAGTTCACTTGGAACACCATCAGTTCGATGAAGAATGACTATCAGTTCGCTTGGAATACTATCAGTTCAATGAAGAACGACTATCAGTTCACCTAGAACACTATCAGTTCGATGAAGAACGACTATCAGTTCACTTGAAACAATATCAGTTCAATGAAGAACGACTATCAGTTCACTTGGAACACTATCAGTTCGATAAAGAATGACTATCAGTTCACTTGGAACACCATCAGTTCGATGAAGAATGACTATCAGTTCGCTTGGAATACTATCAGTTCAATGAAGAACGACTATCAGTTCACCTAGAACACTATCAGTTCGATGAAGAACGACTATCAGTTCACTTGAAACAATATCAGTTCAATGAAGAACGACTATCAGTTCACTTGGAACACTATCAGTTCGATGAAGAACGACTATCAGTTCACTGGGAACACTATCAGTTCGATGAAGAACGACTATCAGTTCACTTGGAACACTATCAGTTCGATGAAGAACGACTATCAGTTCGTTTGGAACGACTATCAGTGCAATGAAGAACGACTATCAGTTCGCTTGGAACACTATCAGTTCAATGGAGAACAACTATCAGTTTACTTGGAACACTATCAGTTCAATGAAGAACGACTATCAGTTCACTTGGAACACTATCAGTTCGATGAAGAACGACTATCAGTTCACTTAGAACACTATCAGTTCGATGAAGAACGACTATCAGTTCGCTTGGAACACTATCAGTTCAATGGAGAACAACTATCAGTTTACTTGAAACACTATCAGTTCAATGAAGAACGACTATCAGTTCACTTGGAACACTATCAGTTCGATGAAGAACGACTATCAGTTCACTTGGAACACTATCAGTTCGATGAAGAACGACTATCAGTTCGCTTGGAACACTATCAGTTCGATGAAGAACGACTATCAGTTCACTTGGAACACTATCAGTTCAATAAAGAACGACTATCAGTTCGCTTGGAACACTATCAGTTCGAAGAAGAACGACTATCAGTTCACTTGGAACACTATCAGTTCGCTTGGAACGACTATCAGTTCAGTGAAGAACGACTATCAGTTCGTTAGGAACACTATTAGTTCAATGAAGAACGACTATCAGTTCGTTTGGAACACTATCAGTTCAATGAAGAACAAGGACCATTATAGAGAGTTGAATCGCTTCTATGAATGGTTTCAGGATTATCCCCTTATCCTGAACGGGGAATGAAAATTGGATGACCTGGCGATCAAAATTGAGAATTTTGGTGATTTTAAAATTGGGAATTGGGTGACCCGGAGATCGAAATTGAAGAATTGGATGACCCGAGGGTCGAAATTGAAGAATTATGGAAAATGATTCAGGTTTATCCCTTAACCTGAAGGGAATGGAATTGGGTGCATAGTCAATGCAAATGCAATGCACATGCACATGAAATGCAAATGAAGTGCAAATGAATGCAAATGAGTGCATATATATGCAAAATGAGAGAATGGTTTATCCTGCCTGCATACAGGATGTTTTGAGGTAAAGATAAATTTTCCAAAAAAAATGCCCCAGTGTAACTAGGGAGAAAATTTTGAATAAAAGAAGGATAATTGATGAATAAGGCGACAAGCTTCTTGACTGATAGATGTCCTCAAGATATTCTTCACAAGAGAGACATTATGAAAAGGAAGAGGAAGTAAATAAGACGACACCAAGCTATTGAAAAATTCGATGACTTTATTGATGCTTTAAAATCAAGGAAAGAGAATGGGACTACATTATTCTTTTGAAAAAGCAAGATGGGAAATGGGAAATTGTTGGCATTGTCATCTTCTTGAATGATTGTAGAAAAAATCTTTGTCAGGATGACTAGTCTTCCTTTTCATCTTCAACGAGGAGCTTCTTGTCAATGCAGTCTTGAACAATGTTCTTAAGGACGAAGCAGTTTTCTGTATCATGCCCTACTGCTCGATGAAACTTGCAAAATTGTTCTTTGAATCTGCCCATAATTGCTGGAGGATCAGCAGCTTTAGGCAACCGAACAAGGTCTTTCTCAAGCATATACTCGAGGATACTCTCGAGTGTCTGATCCAGAGGGGTGAATTCTCGATCAGTTCTCCAGTCCTTGCGCTTTGATTTTTCTTGATCTTTCTTTTGATGTTGAGGGCTGGATTGGATAGGTTTATCACTATTGATGTCCTTCCCCTTTTGCTTTTTGATTCTCTCCAAACTATGATCATTCTTGTTGCCTTTGCTATTATTGAAAGATTTGGCCGCAAAAGTGAAGTGAGCCTTCTTCTTTTGTTCACCTTGAGAGTTATTCTTGGAAAATGTGAAGCCTTCATAGACTCCATTCTCCGCACTCAACTCGAGCCATTCTGCTCGTTCAATGAGTTCGACGAAAGATTTGGATGGTGAGGTAGAAATTAATCCTCTCAGAGGTTGCAAAAAATTATTGAGGATCAATGATAAAGCATGTCTTTCTGATATAGGATCCCTCATTTTGTTGCAGGTCTCTCTCCATCTGCGAATGAAGTCCCTTGCCTTTTCATTTTCATTCTGCCTTAGGTTGCAGAGATGGCTCAATGTTGGGAGCGCTTCAGTATTGAACAAGAATCGTTCAACGAACAAATTCACGACTTTGTCGAACTCTTTCAGTTCTATAGGATTGACATGTTCCGCGTACCATTTGGCTGCGACTCCTTCCAGGCTGCGGGGAAAGCATAAGAACAATGCTCTGTTGTCTCTCTTGAACCTAGAGCATTCAGCGAAGAACATGGCGAGATGGGCTTTTGGGTCGCCAGAACCATCGAACTTGATGAATTTTCGGGGAAGATTGTCCAGATCATCATCCCCTTCTAAACCGTCGTAGAAGTCCTCGCTGGTGAAGACTTTATTGCCCTTGTCGCGGGCTTGCAGATCCTTGACCACTCTGGCCATTTCCCTGAATTGTGCTTGCAGGGGCTCTTCTGCGACCTGACTTTTTGATTTGTGACTCCTCCTTTGGCCACATTTATGAAATGCCGGAGGCACCTCATATTCTTCATCGGTATCATCTTCGTCTGAAGTATCTTGAACATTCTCCTCAGAGGACTTGGTTGACCTCTTGGCCACACGATCCCTAATTTTCTGACTGAATGGATTTTTGTCTGAGCTGGTGCCAGCCTGCTCACTCATCATCCTCTTCATCATCTTCTGAAACATTGCGTACATCTGAGGGTCGATACCGTCATCTTCTGGCTGCTCTTGGTCTTTGTCTGACCTTGGCGAACTCATCTCTCCTTCTGATGTTGATGAGTAACTGATATGCTGAATTGGTGCGGTCTTCTTCCCTGACCTTGTCTGAACCATCAAATGTTGTGAAGGCTCTCTGCAGGATAAGGTCTTGATTAGACTCTGAGGAAATTTTTGGATTGGGAAGAAAATTATATGGTGGACAATTGGAAGAATATACCATTAGTAGGGATGGAGTCATCGTTGGAGTCACGACAATTATGTTGTCATTCTTTGTAAGAGAAATGAACAACGGAAAATGTGCCTTGTTACCTAGGCGAGGTCGTCAACCACGAGGAAAATACCATTTTGAAGGAAAGAGATACCTCTTGGAAAAACTATCCGGAAACAGATTTAAAGTAAGAAGAAGGCAAGTGGGTAAACAATTTCCACCACAATAATCAAGGTATGCATGAGGAAAATGCGGTGAAGAATTTTGCAAGTAAACAACAGGATCGAAAATCCAATGAGAGAAAACATATGATTTTGAAAAATTGCAGGCAGGATAAAAATGCAACTGGAAATTCGAGATCCAGTAGAAAGGGAGAATGAAAAATCACCTGGAGTTTTGGAAGAAAAGGGATATTTGGGAAAAACCATCCAGGGTTTTAGAAAATAAAGGAAAATATGAGAATATGGATATTTGGAAAGATATTTTTGAAAAAAATATGAGAGAAATAAAAGTAGCATACAAACTCACATCCTGCATAAACATTTATGCACATTCAGCACTCCCTAAAAAGCTGACTCTAGATGCATCATTTTGAAAACAGCTGTAGGACCTTAATCCTAACTCTAAGTTCAGATCATCTTTGTCCAATTCAGTTATGCCGATATACTCGAATCGAAATCCGAGGTACGTGGCATAGAATTTTCACTCCGGTTCTAAGGTAAGGTTTTCCAACATCCTTGAGCGCCTACCGATATACTTCGGACTGTGGCCCGCGGTACGTGGTAGGGGGGGGTTAACCCAAATAGGTGGCCCAGTTGTGAGGCTCTGTCCCGAACTATGGTTCTGGAAGAGAGCCCAGCAACGTGAAGACCGGGACAATATAGGTAAGGGAGGTTTTGAAAAATGATCACATGCAAGAAATAGATGGCTCTAAGTCCTAGAGAGATAGACTTTTGAAAATCTTTGAAGAAGCATACATTGTTTGCATTCAGATCCTAAATTGAGGAGAGTTGTATTTAGACCTAAGTCTATGTGAGCATGAAAATTTCTCCACAATCTGGTCCTACCAAACCATGCCTAGTCTATATGCAGTCAATGTCAGCTAGGTCAGAATCTAGGCTCCTAGGCTCACATGATATTGAAAGTAAAAGAGCTGACATTTTGTGAACATAATTTCGATAATTGAACTAAGTCAAGCATAATTTAAGTCAGACAAGGACAGGTCCCATCACGGTCGCCAAACCTGTCTTCGTCGCGAAATTTTTCCCCCGCCTTCCCTTCCTTGCGGAAGAGAAAAAGAGAGAAACGCTTCCGCGCTTCAAACTTGACCGGATTTTGGAAATTATTTTGAAATACTCGCCTCCGTTTTGAAAATTGCGGGAAAATCCATGGGATGGGGCTCGACCTGTCGGTACGAGGTTCGACCGTTCCTGCCGCCTTTAACAGGGGTAATCGAACCAAGGACCAAAACTATGCTTGATTTAGTTAAATTATCAAAATCGTGTTCTATCCTAGATGCACAAAGAATTCAGGCATGTGCTATGAGATTTTGGAAAATGCAAGTTGGAAAACATGATGTATGCTTAGAAAACATTTGGAGTTGGAAAGAATCTCTCAGGAAAAGGGTCAATTTCTCAGGAAACTCAGATAAAAAGGGGTTTTTGAAAACATGAGAAAGCTTATAAAGATGTGAGAAAATCAGGAATAGTTGAAAATCCTGGGAAAATGGAAAAAAAAGGTGAACCTTTGAAAAGGGAAATACTTCTTAGGAAAACTTGGACTTTGAGAGTTTTCTTAGGAAAATAGTGGAAAATTTATAGGAAAACTCATTGGGGAAGGAAATTCAAAACTTGGGAAATTGAAATCCTAGGAAATTTTACCCTTGAAATATTTGGAAATCGATTTTGGATCTTGGAGAAAGTTGGGAAATCCCTTTTGAAAATCTTAAGATAACATTTTCCAAGGCAAACTGTGGAAAACTTGTCTTTGGAAAACCGATTTTGAAAAATCCTTAGAATTTCTTGAGAAATCGATTTCTTGAGAATGAAGTTTTCTTGAGAAAATCAATGATTCTATGTTGCAAATGACATAAGTGAATGAATGCACTTTGAAAAGATTTTCTAAGAGATTTGTTGGAAAAATATGCATTAAGTCAAGATAAATCCTTCACATATTCTGACTGTGGCCATGAATATGTTCAGAATTTAGTTGATTTGATGCACCTGATTTTGAAAACTTTGGAAATATGATGTGCATTTTAAGATAGCCTAAGAGTGTAGGCTCAATGTGACTAGTAGAAAGATGACGGATCTGGGTCTCGTCCATATTCCGACTAGGGCCGTAAATATGGATCCCACCGAGTCCATCAACTCCCTAAGAGTTGGTGCACGTGCCATTCGTGAACATCCATAGTGCTTTTGAAATAAAATGCATGAATCATAGAAGCAGGATATTGCATAAATTCAAACTATATGATATGCATCCTAGTCTAAGCAGGAAATTAAATCTCTTATTCCAAAATTTACATTATTACATCATTAAATAAAGGAAATAAAAGAAATTTGCAGACTTCAGCTCCTTCTTTTGAATGTCCCTGCCAAACTTGAAATAAGGTTAGCTCAAATATGTGGGTTTTTCCAAAATTTTCCAATAATATTATGAAATTATTGGATTTAATTGGATATAAACCCTATTCTCATGCTTCCTTGATATTTTGAAATGATGAAAATGCTAGAAATTCAGTGAAAAACAATTTGAAATTCGGAATTGAGGTTAAAATGACCAAAATACCCCTAAAATTAAAGCTACATCTTTAAAATCAGGGTTTTTTGAAGGAAAACTTGGTAAAATTGAGATTTTGAAATTCAAATTGAATCAAATGATGATGAAATTCAGTAAGAGACATGATGACATGCTGCTAAACACATTATGACTGTAAAATCAGAATTTGGTGTATTGCAATTTATCCAAAATAACGAATTTCGCTTGTTTTTCGCTTGGATCTGGGTCCTGCGGAACCCTGTTTCGGTATTATGGATGATCCGAACCTCAAATGGATTCCAAATTACACCAAATTCGGTATGAAGCATCTAAACACTTTGATAAACAACCTAGAATGCTAAAACTCATGAAATGATATGATTTAAATGCCAAAATTCAAAGAAAGTCCTAAGATGATGGATTTTGCCTATGGATCCGAACCAAATGCAATGCCTAATATGATAATGCAAGATTTACACCATGGAAACTTCTGATATTTTGCAGACTGCTAAAAGACCCGAAATGGAACATTTTTTGGTTTTTACAGCCTCGGGATTTGAGCCATGGTGAGTTCAATAACAGGGATTTAGTTCTGACAGAGGTAAAAATCACCCTAATCTGATGTAAAATGCCAACCAAATATAAAACAGCCATGGAAATTTATGAAATTAATCAGAGCTATGAACGACACCTACATGAACAACGTTCATGTTTATGACTTCGGCATTTGATCAACAGAAACACAGAGAAAAATATAACTATTTCTGCCTAAACTAACAGAACAGACAAATGTAGCAAAACAGTGGACTGACAAGAAAAATCTGAATCAGGGGTCAACACTGTTCTAAAAATTACAGGCTTTTAGATGCAAACAGAGGACATTTCGGACACCACTTTCAATTTTTACAGTTTCGGATTTTGAGAAACACACAAAGAGAAACCATAGCCCTAAGTCGATCCAAAATCTCATAGGCCCAAATTAGGCTCTGACACGTGTCCCGGACTCTCGGATTTTTGTCAGTCATAAAAAAAATCAGAAAAATCTGAAAAAATCATATTAAAAACTAGACATTCTCCCGAGTTCATGGCATTTTTCGGATCGAAACTCGGACCTCCCAGGAGGGAGAACTCGATTTTACAAGTCGGCAAATGTTTTTCAAAACGCATCCCGGGTTACAAAACCGGACTTACAATTTTGGATGTTTACCGCAGTAAACAAATTCAAATGGCTCCGAATTTTTGGCAAAATTTCAGGGACACTTAAGGGCGCATTCCGTGATTTTTTTGGGATTTGTAATAAAAAATAAATGCATAAAATGACGTGTGGACTGACTGACAAAAACAGAGACTTACTGAAAATAAGCAGAATTAAAAAAAAGGCTAAATTAATCCTAATTAATTCATGAAATATGCTAAATGAATGAAATAAAATGCAAATTAAACCTAGCTAACTATATGAATGTTAAAAATCATCAAGGAAGCATAATGAAACATTTTTATGTATGTCGTTTTATGAGAATAGCTCAATCCATCCCTCGGATGAGCTCTTTCTTCAAACGACTCCCGATTCGAATTATGGAATCCAATCAATGGGAAAATAAGTGCACCTTGTTTCGTTATGCAGCGTAGGAGCTCTTGAAATGGGCAGCTACCACGAGCTTCCTTCGTTCTTCACTCCGGGCTTCGGATGGTCCACCAAAATCGAGCTCCGTTGGAATTGGACTGGCCACAACACGAGCTCTACTCCACCTTCTTCAATGTGCCAAAGGGGGCACGATTTCCAAGGTTCAAAATCAGATGTTGGGAAGGCTAGGTTGGATTTTCCAAGTTCACAAGAGCTAAAAAATGATCTCCCAAGGCTGGGCGTGAACCCTTGTTTTTATAATTTTTCTGAAAATTTTTGAAATTCAAACAGGCTGGATCTGAGCCCTCCATGTGGCGCCATCTCAGGGGGTGCCATCTGGGGGTTTTGAAATTCGAATTTGCCTTTTGCAGGGAGCCCTCAGATGGCGCCACCTCAAAAGGCTATTTTGATTTTTTTGAGAAAATAAAAATGGAAATTTTTGTGGTTGAGACACCTCAGCAGGGGGAATTTGGAATTTTTCAAAAGTTTGCTTGATTCTCTCTGCAGGGAACTCCCAGAAGGCGCCACCTCAGAGGGTGCTCTCTTGGAATTTGAAATTCAAACTCACCTTTTGTAGGGAGTCCTCAGGTGGCGCCACCTCATGGTGGGCTACCTTTATTAAAAATAAAATAAAAATAAAAAATGGAGCCAAGTGGAGTCCTGGAATGGTGCCACCTCAAAAGGTGTTTGACACATGTCAGAAGGACAGAGCAGTGGGCTCAGAAGGCGCCACCTCAGAGGAATTTGAATTTTGCTTTTTCTGGTGAAAGGAGATCTGGACATGTGGAGGACAAGTGTCAGCTGTCTGGAGAGGCTTTCTCAAATGGCGCCACCTCAGGGGGAATTTGAAATTCAAATGGAGGTTGGCTCTGGAGGAATGGAGGATGGACATGTGGCGCCACCTCAGGGTGGCTCCTACAATGCCATGTGGCAAGAGGGAGGAAAAAGAGGGAAGGGACATGTGGCGCCCTCACAGGCCATCTGGAAAAATCAGAGCTCCGGATTTTCGCCACCTAATGCCTTGTTTGAATTTTAAATGGTTTGCTTTTTCTGAAGAAGGCCAGGAGTGACATGTGTCTCCTACTTTTCTGAAAGAGGTAGGGAGAAGACATGTGTCCTCTACTTTTTCTGAAAGAAGCAGAGAATGACACGTGGCACTTGCTTTTTCTGAGGAAATGAGAGCTTGCCATGTGTCCTCTGCAGGAGACACTCCAGATGGCGCCACCTTAGAGGAGACAAGTTCTACTTTTTCTGAACAGGACAACACATGACACGTGGCATCTTCTGGTAGTCTTTGAAATGACACATGGCGCAGGATGGATACTGACACATGGCAGACATGTGGCGGCTTCTTAAGGTAGCCCCCACACTGACACGTGTCAAAGGATGGCAGAAGAGAGAAGGTGACATGTGGCACTTCTAGGTGAACCCTATGCTGACACATGGCAGGTAAATGGGAGGAGAGAGAAAGGACAAGTGGCACCAATCTAGGGGACAAGGTTCCTATTTTTTGGGGTTTTTCAAAGTTCAGGTTTTTCAAAAGAAAAGTCTATGTGACACCACCTCAGTGTGGGTCCCACATTGCTTCTTTATTGAAATAAGAACAAGACAACCTCTTTTTGGAATTTTCATAAAAATTTGGACTAATTGGTAAAACAGAAATTTTTGGAAAGAGTTGGCCCCTGTAGGGCAATTTTGTAAAAGGAAGATATTTGAAATTGTCAAAAGGGCAAAATCTGAGATAAGGTGGCTGAAATTCATATTAAAGCTATCCAGATCATTTTCCTGAGGAAATATTTTCAAATTCAGAGCCCTGGGGGTAAAATGGGAAGAACTGATAATTTTGAAGACCCAGGGTTTTGAAATCAATTTTGAAAAGAGTTGAAATTCTAATCTGGATTGAAAATTTTGAAATCGAGAGTTCTAGACCTCGAAATGACATGCTGTGCAGTGCAGTGATATGAAATGCTCATGCAATGCTATACAATGACATGTCTTATGCAATATAATCTTGAACCAAGACTTGGAGATGTCTGTCTCCTGTCAGGAGTAAAATCTTGAACATCTGAGATAAAAATAGAGAAAATTTGAGAGTTTCAGATGAAATTTGGACTTTTGCAAGGTCCGGGCTCAGAAAATGACCATTTTGCCCTCCAGCGATTTCAGAGGCTGGATGTTGATGCTTGGTGGAAATGTTGGGGAGGTGAGTAAAAATTTGAGGTGTTTACACAAGCGAAGTAGCTGGGACATTTCATTTAATCATTTAACGACCAACGAAGTAGCTGGGACATTTCATTTAATCATTTAACGACCAACGAAGTAGCTGGGACATTTCATTTAATCATTTAACGACCAGCGAAGTAGCTGGGACATTTCATTTAATCATTTAACGACCAACGAAGTAGCTGGGACATTTCATTTAATCATTTAACGACCAGCGAAGTAGCTGGGACATTTCATTTAATCATTTAACGACCTGATTTAGGATTGAGACTTTTTGAAAGACAGCCAGTACGAGGACTGAGTTTTGTGGCTGAACTTGATCTTTAGATTTGAAAATTTAGCAAAATAACCAATGCGAACACTAGGTTTTCCCACTGAGAGTCGGGAAGGAGATCGGCCTATTTAAGATATTTAGAGATTGAAGAAAGAAGAATGGCCGGGGTTTCAAGATTATCCCTTATCCTGAAGGGAAAATAGAATAGACATTTTTGAAGAGAATTTAGAAAAAGAATGATTCAGGTTTATCCCTTAACCTGAAGGGGAAATGAAATAGACATTTGATGAGAATTTAGGAAAAGAATGATTCAGGTTTATCCCTTAACCTGAAGGGGAAAACAGAATAGACATTTTGAAGAGAATTTAGAAAAAGAATGATTCAGGTTTATCCCTTAACATGAAGGGGGAAATGAAATAGACATTTGATGAGAATTTTAGGAAAAGAATGATTCAGGTTTATCCCTTAACCTGAGGGGGAAAATAGAAGATTTTATGAAGAGGTAACCTGAGACTTGAATTTAGAAGGGATATGACAAGATTTAGAATTTATGATCTATGATTTAGATGGACCAGGTATGTGACGGGGAATATAAAAAGAATAAACTTTGAGAAGACAAAAAGGATATAGAACTTTGAAAAAAAATGTAGAACATTTGAGGAAAATTTGATTTTATTTTTGTAAAAAGAATTCTCACAGGTAGCATGGTTGCCCCTATGAGTGATCTCAAGATTATCTCTTATCCAGAGAAGAGAATAGAATTTAAGAAGGTGAAGAGAAATTGATATAAATTTATAAAATCACTAAAGGTTGACAAAACTTGTATTTACAAAAGAATTCTCGTAGGTAGCATTATTGCTCCTACGAGGGGTTTCAGGATTTTCTCTTATCCTGAATGGGAAAAGAATAGAATTTAAAGAGATTTAATGAAGGGAAATTGATATAAATCTAGAAAATCAACAAAGATTAACAAAACTTGTATTTACAAAAGAATCCTCATCGGTAGCGTTATTGCTCCTACGAGGGGTTTCAGGATTTTCCCTTATCCTGAATGGGAAAAAGAATTTAAGAAAATTTAGCGAAGGCAAATTGATATCAATATAGAAAATCAATAAAGATTAACAAAACTTGTATTTACAAAAGAATCCTCATAGGTAGCGTTGTTGCTCCTACAAGGGGTCTCAGGATTTTCCCTTATCCTGAATGGGAGCACCTCGGACAATGAGGGTCAGGTTTGCCCCTTAACCTGAGCGGGAACACCTCGGACAACGAGGGTCAGGTTTATCCCTTAACCTGAAAGGGTACACCTCGGACAACGAGGGTCAGGTTTATCCCTTAACCTGAAAGGGTACACCTCGGACAACGAGGGTCAGGTTTATCCCTTAACCTGAAAGGGGCTACAAAGAATATTTAGAAAATACCTCATGGGAAAGAGGCATCAGGTTTATCCCTTAACCTGAAAGGGTGTAAGAATTGATAAAATTTAATGGAATTTGAGGAAATATTTGATAAACTTGATAAAACTTGATAAAATTGATGTAAACTTGATAAAAATATGAATAAAAATGAATGAAACTGATAAAGATATCAAAATTAACTGAAGATTTACAAGATTTGAGAAAAAGGAGTTTTTCCGATCCTGCCTGCATATGGGATCTTGGGAGGAAAATGTTTATTTAGAGGATAAATGAGAAATCATTTTTGGGGGAAGAAAATCCACCACAAGAAAAATAATCAGCGCGAGATCTGATCCTTTAAATCAAACATGAGAGATCATCATGAGGGTCAATTTTTGAAGGCTATGGTTTGGAAAACCCCTTTTTTTTTTTTTGAAGAAGAAGAAGATCAACACTCGATCTGATTTCTAAAAAAAATGACAGTTCAAAATTGAGAATAAGATCAATACAAGGGTTGATCTTTGAATATAATGTTTTTAGAAACCAAGCTTTGGAAGATAAGACCAACACAGGGGTTGATCTTTGAATATAATGATTTAAAACCCATTTTTGGAAGATAAGACCAATGCAATGATTGATCTTTGAATATGATGATTTATAACCCATTTTAAAAGATAAGAACAACGCCAGGGTTGATCTTTGAAAAGTTTTGAGATCAATTTTGGAGGATAAGACCAACGCAAGGGTTGATCTTTTGAATAAAAAGATTTGAAATCCATTTTGGAAGATAAGATCAATACAAGGATTGATCTTTGAAAATAAAGGTTTTGAAATCCACTTTGAAAGATAAGACCAACACAAAGGTTGATCTTTGAATAATCCGTTTTGAAAGATAAGATCAACACAAGGATTGATCTTTGAATAAAAAAAGTTAAAAACTTATTTTGGAAGATAAGACCAACACAAGGGTTGATCTTTCAATATAATGGTTTGAAAAACTTATTTTTGAAGACATGATCAACGCGAGGGTTGATTTTTTGTCAAAGGTTAGACCAAGGAATGTTTGAACTCCTTGGTCATAACGAAGATTTTTAAAATTTCATGATTTTTGAAAAAACCCTCATAGGTAATATCATTTCTCTCATGAATGATTTCAGGATTGCCCCGCATTCTGAAAAAGAACGGGAATTAAAATGCCCCAGTATGGCAAAGGGAAAAGAAAAGATATAAAGGAAATTAACGTTTCATTTGATAAGCAAAGGTTTGATAACAACTGAATATTTACAAGAACTTGAAAGGAAAAAGACTCATAGAAGACTGGGCTGACTAGCCCCTACAAGACAACTGACAAAAAGAGATGAAAGCAAACAAAAACTTTGGCTTTATCAATTCTTTGAGTGGTCCGGGAATGGTTCTGTCAGGACTGCTGGCTGCTTTTCTTCCTCATCCTCTATCAGCTCACTTCTGTCGATGCAGTCTTGTATCATGTGCTTGAGGACGAAACAGTGCTCTCTGTCGTGCCCCGTTGCCCTGTGGTACTTGCAGAATTGGTCCTTGAATTTTCCCAACATTACGGGAGGATCTGCGATCTTAGGGAGTTTGATCATCCCGTGCTTCAAAAGGTAATTCATAATCACTTCTAAACTCTCAGATAACGGAGTGAAGACTCGATCTTTCTCCCACTTGATGTATTTGGGCTTCTCTGGAAGATCACCCTTTTGCTGAAGGCCAATTGGAAGTAGTTTATCATTGTTTTTAAAGGATCTCTCCTACTGCCCCTTGCCCTGATCTACTCTCGGACCGTTGTCATTGTTGTTCTTATTTCCTTTGCTGCTACTGCCAAGATTATTGCAGGAGGCATCAACTGAATGAGCAAACTGCGCCTTCTTCTTTTGGTCTTGGACATTCTTGACCAGAGGCGTGCCCTCGTACAGTCCGCTTTCTATTCCTGCTTCGAGCCATTCAGCTCACTCAATTAACTTGATGAAGGATTTCGCCGGGGAAGTAGCGATGAGGCTCCTTATGGGCTGAGAGAAATTGTTGAGGATCACCTGCAATGCGTGTTCCTCAGGAATAGGTACCTTCATCTTATTACAAGTGCTTCTCCACCTGTGAATGAAATCACCTGCTCTTTCAGTCTCTCCTTGCTTCAAGTTGTAAAGATGATTTAATGTAGGTGAGGCTTCAGTGTTGAATAAGAAGCGCTCGATGAACAAATTTACTACCTTATCGAACTCTCATAGTTCGATAGGATTCACATGATCAGCATACCATCTGGCTACTACACCCTCCAGACTGCGGGGGAAGCAAATAAACAACGCTCTGTTGTCTTTTCTGAAATGACTGCACTCTGCATAAAAGGTGGCCAAGTGGGCTTTAGGGTTGCCAGTCCCGTCAAACTTGAGAAACTTGCGAGGAAGGTTCTCCAGGTTATCATCCCCATCTAGACCATCGTAAAAATCTTCGCCGGTGTAGGTCTGCTTGCCCTTACCCTTGGCTTGAATATCCTTAATAGCTCGATTCATTTCCTTCATCTGCTTGCTCATCAGGTCCTCTGCTGGAGCCCCAGACTTGGGCTTGTTGACGGATTCAGGCTCTTCTGTAGCTATTTTTACGGACTGCTTCGGAGGATTCTGCTTGTAGACAATCTGCTCTTTCTCTTCTGACTCTTCCTCGACTGACTCTGATTCCTCAGAAGTAGTGTCTGGTTGTACCTTCTTTTTGATGATTCTGACTTGCTTCTTTACAGGCTTCTTCTTCAGCTTACTTTTAGGAACTGTCTCTTTCAGCTTGGCCTCGGCTTGCTCCGACATCATCCTTGCCATCATCTTTTGGAACATGTCATACATATCGGGGTCGATGTCATCTTTCTTGTTCTGACCCTGTCCCCTGACTGATTTAGGAGAGCTCATCTCTTCCGCCTCACTGTCGCTGAGTTGAGGATCTGTTTCTTTTCATGCTCTTGTCGTAACCATTTTTGAATATCAGAACTCTTTGTAGAGGAAAAGTGGAGGTTTTTAGACCAAAGAAACTTTTGGAGAAATTTTGACAAAGAGGAAGGATTTAGGTTAGAAATTTAATTGTATCCCATTACTAGGGATTGAGTCGCCACCAAATTTGTGACAATTGCGTTGTTTACTCTGCGAGGGAGAGTAACCAACTAAAAATATGAAAAGAAAATATTATTTTGAAAAGGATATCTCTTGATGGAAAGAGATTTTTATGAAAATATAAACAAGAATATAAAAATAGAAGAAAAAAGGGAAAATGGAATTTGAGAATAAATGGTAAGGATTTTAAAATTTTGAAGAACTTGCAGGCAGGATCAGAAGAATTTGGAAGAATTTTAAAGGAAGAAGAAGAAGAGAAAGAATAATACACCTGGGTTTTAAAAACAAAGAGGAAATTTTGAAATATATACCCAGGGTTTTGGAAAATATAAGGAATATATATATATATATAAAATATCATACAATCACAGATATATAAGCAAGGATACACAAATAACACTCCCTAAAGCTGACTCTATATGTAATATTTGAAATGGCTGATAGGACCTTAATCCTAACTCTGAGTTTTATATCATCTGATTTTAATCAAGGTACGCCGATATACCCAAGCCGAAGCTCGAAGTACGTGCCATATAAGATGTCTCTTCGGTTCTAAGGTAATGGCTTCCCAACATCCTTGAGCACCTACCGATATACCTCGGACTATGGCCCTTAGGTACGTGGTAGGGGGGCGTGAACCCAAATAAGTGGTCCAGTTGTGAGGCTCTCTCCCGAACTATGGTTCAGTGAGACAGCCCAGCAACGTGAAGACCGGGACAATATAGGTAGGGATGTTTTCAAAATATGATCAACATGCAATAAAATCAGAAAGCTCTAATGCAAGTCCTAAAGAGATAGGTTTAAATAAAGAGAAGCATACACTTGCATACATTGTTTGCATTCAATCCCTAGAATTGAGGAGAGTTGTATTTAAGACCTAAGTCTAATGTGAACATGGATATAATCTCCTCAATATGGTCCTACCAAACCATACTTAGATCCTATATGCAATGATGTCAGCTTAGGACAGAATCTAGGCTCCTAAGGTTTGCATGGAAATGAAGCTGACATAGAAGAATAAAGACTTAGATTATATAAAAGCAAAGCAAAGGCATAAATTCAACCAGATGAAGACGGGTCCCATCACGGTCGCCAAAACTGTGATCATCGCAAAATTTTTCCTCTCTTGTGGTTTCTCTCTCTTCCTTCTCTTTTCCTTTTCTAACCTCCATTTTCCTCCTTTTTGAAGGGAGAAGAATAAAAGAAAGAAGAGAAAAAGAGAAGAGAAAAGAAAGAAAGAAAGAGAGAAGAGGAACTATTTTACGCGGTCTCACTTGACCTTGATTTGAAAATATTTAGCAAATAACTCGCCTCCGTTTTGAAATATTGCGGAAAAAAATGGAGAGACGGGATTCGCTCGTCGGTACGAGGTTCGACCGTTCCTGGCGCCTTTACCAGGGGTAATCGAACCAAGGATCGAATCTATGCCTTTTGCTTTGCCAAAATATAATCTAAGAATTTAATCTAACTCAAAATGCACAAAGAATCATGCTTGTGCAATGCGAGGATGTATGCTCTTTTCAAAGATGTTTTGAAAATTTCCAAGTATTCTGAGATGAACGTGGTAAGGGAATGAAGAAATATTTGAATTTAACTTAGAACTTGAGATAGACCAGAGAAGTTCTAAGTTTTCAGAGTTGGGAAATAAATACTGATTTCGAAGAGAAAGATTTGAAGCTTTGAAATGAAAGAAAATGGAATTTCAAAGTCAGAAATAGACTTTGAATTTAATCATGAATTTAGAAGAAGAAGATGAAATTTGAAAGTGTAATCTTAAGATTTGAAATCAGGACAAGCTTGAGAGATCCAAATGATATAGAAAGTAGAAATGGATTCAGACGAGATCTGAAGATGGAATTGGATCTTAAAATGAATTTAAAATTTGAAATCTGAGATCCGATGTAAATTTGGGTTCTGGATCCTAAGATGGATTTGGATCTGAAGTCTGAGATCCAAAGTAGAGTTGGGTTCTGGATCCTAGAATGGATTTTGGATCTGAGGTCTGAGATCCAAGGTGAAATTGGATTATGGATCTTATAAGGAAATTAGATCTGAAGTCTAAGATCCAAAGTGAAATTGGAGTCTGGATCCTAAAATGGAGTGGATCTGAAGTATGAGATCCAAATGTAGAATTGGGTTCTTGATCCTAAGATGAATTTGGATCTGAAGTCTGAGATCCGATGTAGAGTTGGACTCTGGATCCTAAGATGAATTTGGATCTGAAGTCTGAGATCCAATATGAGTGTTGAATCTTGGATCTTAAAATGGATTTGGAGTTTAAATTCAGAAGATGAATCAGGAATTTCTAAGTCTGATTTGAATTTGGGAAAAGGAATTTTAGAATTTGAATTTTGAATATACAGATGAATCCCAAAGTTAATTTAGACCTTGGATTTGAAGTTTGAATTTGAAATTTAGAAAAATGAATCAAGAATCTCAAAGTTAAATTGAACTTTGAGTTTGATTGGAGCTTTTGAGAATGAATTTGAAATTTCAAAGTCAAATTGAACTTTGAAATCTGATTTGAATTTGAATATATATAAAATAAATTTGAAATCTCAAAGTTGAATTGAACTTTGAGAAAAAATAGAATTTCGAAAGATGAAAGGATGAATTGGATTTGAAAAAGGATTGAAGATAGATTGAGGAAGATATTTACATTACTTGGAGTTTTGAAAAAGGAATTTTGGAAAATATGACGTAGTTCTATCCTAAATGATGAATGAATTTAAAGAATTTGAAATTGGATTTTGAAAAGCTATTTCATTCTTTGGATGAATTAAAACAAGATTGAAAATATAATACATCCTTGACTATGGTCATTGAATGTATTACATAATAATCTATATTTAAATTCAAGAGAAGAATAAAATACATTTGGTGCTTTTATAGAATTTAAAATGAAATTAACTCTCAATATACCCTGACTATGGCCATTGGTATATATTTTGAGTCAATTTTAAGTTAAATTCTAATAAAAGGAGAAAATATTTAAGGAAATATGATGAATTTTGAAAATAGATCCAATGTGGATCCAATGTTATTTCGTAAAAGATAAAAATCCTAAGTCTTGTTTACACCCCGACTATGGCCGTTGGCATAAATCATCCACTTAGGATTAATTTACCTCTTATGAAATGGTGCACGTGCCATTCGTGCTTCACCATTTGTGAGAATTTTTGAAAGAAAAAGAGATGCTATGAAACGATTAATTCTAGAAGAGGTATATGCTCATACATTCTAATCTAGTACCAGAAATGTAAAATTTGCATCATAGTCTAGCTATTACAACTTGAATTTAAAATTACAAGGGTCCTTAATTCTAGGAAAGAAAATGACAATTCTTCATGTATCTCCTGCAACGTAGAGTTAGCACTAGGTGGGAAAGATGGGAAATATTATGCTTAAACTGCCAAAACATTATACCTGAAATGTTAGAAAGATGCAGATATGGCACTTATATATGTCAGATAAGAATTCATAGGGTGCATATATGACACCCGTGAGTTAATAGGAAGGTACATCTACATACCTGTACTGGGGTTCTGTAGATAAATGAGGTAGCTGCATGCTGCTGATGGTGTTTGTGAAGATGTGGGCACAAAACGAGGGGGGGAACTGAAGGTAATAGATGTTGTTGTTAAGAGTGTACAGCAGTGGTGAATGCTGGCGCACTGTCGCTGTGAAAAGTTACAGGTACAGTATTGGATGAAGGGTAGTGAAGTATATTGTAATGTGAAAGGATAGGTAGCAGATTCACTGGGAAGTGTTAGAGCAATTTTCCAGGAAACATGTTACAGGGCAATGGTCCTAAGTAGGCGGGAAGTAGGGACCTGGTGTTATGAAATGGTGACAAATGGGAGCCAGCTAATATGAAAGAGGTGTGGAGTGTAATGATGATGGCGTATAGTGGATGTGTAGCAGCGGAGATAATGTTGCAGAGATGGCTATGAAAGTATGGTGTAACAAGTTGTAATGATGATGGTGATATATGGTGAGGCTGTGATGTGATGAAGTAGGAGGCAAGGAATACGATATGGTGAAATGTGAGGAGGGGAAGCATGTGCTGAACTGTTATGAAATTAAGGATATTGAGTTAAGGGGGATATTGGCCACATAGGGTGGCCATGGTGCTGTGGGCAGGAGCAACACTTGGGTTACTGGGGGTGTAAAGCATAGTGGAGGTGTACAAATGGATGAAGATACAGGTGGAAACAGTATTGTGCATTTTTGTGGAGAAAGTAAAAAGATGATAGAGTGCAATGGAAATGCCACATGGCGCAACAGAAGTCGCTGCAAATATGGGTGGGTGTTGTAAGGGTGATGCAATAAGATATGTGGTTTTAAACAACCATCAACACAACTTTTTACCTCCAGTAGGAAATATGATATCCTTCTAAGTGAACATCTTTCTGATGACCACAGAAAGAGAAAATATTATACAACAGCCTGAGCATTGTATAGCAAATAAGGGCATCATCTGCAGGTTAATTTGGAGAATCTCAAACTGCATCAATTCAAAACCTAAGATTGATATGAGCTCACAAATATGAATATATGAAAACTATAAATCAGATGGATGTATTTGTGTAGATGTCATGCTAATGACATGTGCATGATATGGTGACAATGTTCATCAGAGAAATTATTTACTAGCTGAAGTTTTGAATGATTTCAGTAATATTGATGCTTCTGCTCTCTCTTTTTTTTTATTTACATAAAGCAGACTCAGAACTTGTGAGATCAAAAGTACTCTTTCAGAGTACTGAGCGTCAGATCCTTTGCCTAGCTTTCTTCATCATCTCCGGCTTCTGTTATGCAATGCCAACTGATTCAGAGGTAATTCTTTATTAGCTGTGGTGATTAGAGCAAGAAGCAGAAACTTAGGATGATAGGAGTGAAATCCCATGAATCATGGTCTGGCACTTCATTTGACCATACGGTGATCTTCTATGAAATCCCAATGGCTGTAAAGCTCTTATCAAAGAAAATGTAAGATCTGCACCAGTGGCTTCCAACTGTATGGTGCATTTATCCATATATTTCTCAATGGTTATCATACAGGTCAAAATAAATAAACCAATAATATGGGGAGAAGTCAACGAACAATCAAAATAGAATAACAGGAAAAATTCACATGGGATGTAAAGGGGAATCAATGTTTTCAACAATAAAATATGGCTATGTTCTAAGGAATCCGATGTAGAAAGGAAGCGAGGGGTCATGGGGCCTGGCGAGTTACAAACAGAACCGGATCAGTTCTGAACATTCTTTATCATTACTGATCATATACAAACTGAATGAAAAAAAATAATTGAAATATAACAATCATAAACTTTGGAAAAACTATAGTCGGCAAGACAGACAAATCAAATTAAATGGTGCAATGGGTTAGTGGGGGAAAGAAAATAACATATAGTGAAGAAAATATAAAGGAATCGTGTAGTGTTGCTGAACGTGAAATACAGAGGTGGGCGAAATGATAAAAAAAAATGCATAACAGGAAGCAATATGCTGGGATGTATATGAATGGATAACAATAAAAAGAAACTGGTATGATGAAATGCAAAAAGGAAGGTAACATAATCTGTAATCTATCCTTACACAAATTCTATAAAATAAATCATGAAGCAGAAAATGGGTGTTGGAATTGCAGAATTCCGTTTTTATCGCAAATGGGTGGGTCGATCCTGCTATATGCAGGTCGGCCCAACCACCGATGCATTATGTTTAAAGAAGATAAGGAGAAAACTGAAACGGGACACCATTAATAACTGAGAGATATAATGAGATAGAAAAAGAGATTTTCACAGAGAATCGAAGGAGGAGGCAGGTAAGCCACTCACTTGTAGAGGAGATACTTTTGCAGGGAGACCCTTCTTCTGCTCTTGCGGGGGAAAGCGTGGTCTACTGGAACTCTGAAAGAGGGAGATAATTCGATTCCTTCAATCGATCAGAGAAGATAAAGTCATTGGGTCTTCATGGTTGGTTGCAGAAATTCTGAAGGATGGAGGAGAACCTTCGAGGTTAATCAAAAGGGAGAGTGAAGAAAAAAGGAGGCAGAAGAAGAGGAGAAGTCCGATGGTGGAGGGGTGAAAGCGATCCTTTGAAGAGGCATATGTGACCCCTTCTTAAAGAAGAAGAAGCTGAATCCGGAGGGGTCGAGCTGTTGGAGATCAAGGGTTGATGGGGGGTTCGGTGCAGATGGACGAAGGAGAGAGAGGTGATGGGCGGATGGAAGCCATGGAGGCTTCGAGAAGGGGGAGAAGGAGAATGAGAGGCGAGAGACAAGCCCGAGCTCGAAAAACCCTAACTTGGTTAAAAAAGAATTTTCTCAAAATTTCCAAAAAAAAGTCTTTTGAAACAAATTTTTCTCAAAAACGGGTCTTTAAAGTTATTTTCTTCATTATTCTGATTTTTTCATTCTTTTCTCGGCCCTTTTCCTGATTTTTTTGTTTACTTTTTTTCGAGAGTAAAATTCTAACACCTGAGCAGTACGAGAGATAAAACTATTTTTTTGTATTTTTCTGAGAAATATTTACAAAAGTATTTTTTTGAGAATTTCCGACCATTTCGGGGAAATTTCTTCAGAAGAATGGGCTTGGACCCAGGTTTTGAGTGAATGTTCGAGTTTTGACACTCGAATCGAGAAATTCAATGTGATGGATCCAAACGGATGTCGAATGGACTGTCCGAGCTATTTAAAGGCTATTTTTGGTATTTTTTATAATTTTGATTTAAAATTTGAACAAGGAGATTCAGATTTGGATCTGGACAATGGATCCAGATCCAAAATCAATTTAAACATATGAAATGAATTTAATTTTAATAAAACTTGAGAAATAAACTGGAATTTAGATTTAAAATGACTCATTTACTCAAAAAATGAATTTAGGGGCAAAACCGAAATATTTAAAAAGATTTTGAAAAATTTGGGGTGTTCACATGTTCCTAAAATCATTACATGTATATATATCTATACCTATATAGAAAAACAATGCAATTATCATGGCCGATAAAGAATTTATACTTACATAGCGCTTGCAAGGTGTGGCACGACCGTGATCTTTGATTTATTGTTCCCAGGCTCTGATACCATAACTGTAACGCCCCAAAATTTTAACCCAGATTTTTGAGGATTTTTTTTTTTTAACGCGAAAACAACTAATGATTTCAGGGTTAAGAATTTCAGAACGATACAGGAAGGAAAAAGCAGACCACACCATTTATTTTTATTTCAATAATAGTAGAATCTAACATCAGAGTTTTCACATTATGAGTCTCAAAATAAAATTTCCAATCAGAAAGAAAGTAGGACCGCCAGGGAACAAGTAGATCAAATCTTGGTCAGTGCCTCATCCCGCGTTGCTCATAGAACTACTATGTGCCTGAAAATGATAAAAATTATAGGAATTAAACTACCACGTCTAAGTAGGAAAGACTATACTCTTAATGCAGGTATGTCATGAATCTAGTATGTGATGTGTGAATTTTTCAGCCTATTAAGAATCGCACAAAGCAGACTATGCATCAGAAGTAACAGACATATATCTCAGCAGGCATGCAGATTATACAGGTGTTATAATTAAGCAATTTAAACATTTCATGCAACGACAACAATTAAACAAGTAAGGCATTAAGCAATTATAACATTTTATGCAACATAATAATTAAACAAGTAAGGCATTAAGCAATTAGAACATTTTATGCAACATAATAATTAAACAAGGCATTAAGCAATTAAAACATTTTATGCAACACAATAACAGTCATGCATAACATTCGTGTAATAGTCCCAATACGAATTTGATTATCTCATGTCTACTCATTGCAGGACGTCATTTCATCACAAACTCAGAACATGCTAGAAGAATATAAATCGGTCTCCCTAGTAACTTCATTCACGGTGATACCTAACAAGTTCTAATTGATGTTTATCTTGTCTTATTCCGTGGGTACACACGGGTCGAGGCAACCATCACAGAAAAGAACATTCGGGGGTATATTATTCAAAGTTGTTTTTTTAACCCGAACATTCTAACTGTGACTGAAATCCCAAGGAAGCGGCCAGTGACCGAGAGAAACTCCCAAAGGCCAAAACCAAAAATAGGATGCATCCCTAACTTCTGCAGAAGAGCAAAGAGCTACCACCTAGGACATATTGGGGACCAATGAGTCACTTTAGCTCGAAACAGTTAAACGCGTCCCCGAAGTTTTGTACCACCTACCCTCTCCAAGGTAAGCCTGAATCTGAGTGGGTTAGTCTTTTCATTTAATTATTTTCCCGAAGTATAGGGTGTTTACCCATATGCCTCTTACTACCATAGTAGTAAGTTCCCAAACTTAGTCATTTTGCCAAAGTACACATACCTCCATTTATTTATATATATATATATATATATATATTTTCATATTCATTGCACAACCCACTCAGCGTGCTCTGGTGCCTTTAAACCAGTCAAGCACAAAAGTTAATATTTATGTGGGTATTAACCTTTTCATCTTGAGTGCCACGGTGAAACCTTCAAGTACCAGTCTTGGTGATTCACGTGCCAGCCTTAAACCATAACGATTACACATAAAGGAAAATTATTCTTATTTATCTATCACTACCATGGTTTACTTAACTATAAGAGTGGTCAAAACTTTCTTGGTTAAGAACCCTCATTAACTTAGCTCTGTCCTTTATAAGTATCAATGAAGATATAAATTTTAGAGAAATGCTAATTGCCACGTTCACAAACCCACTAATGATAATTCATTAATGCTAGATTGAAGTTTCATGCATACTGCTTACAAAATGTTAAAGGCGCGGCATGCTTCACATACTATCTTGAAATGTTTACAATTTATTGTAACTAGCATATGCTGTCCTATATACCACAAGCAAAAACATAGCATCTTGATGTATGTCACAATATAGGCACATCTAGTACATTCTGTAAGGTCCATGGCTCATTTAAAACAGTTGGTTATATCCCACCATGTAAGTTCCAACATTGGTATTTGGCTACTTTCAGGATCCAGAATGCTGTGTGTAGTGATTTAGTTGTATATTTCACAATTTCAGTCAAATTTTAGAAGCCTTTGACCTATACATGCATACGTTTGCTGATATACATATATTCTAGCTGGATTGTTTGAGTATATGGATCTGTGCATAATTTTTTTATTCTAAAGATCTTCTTAAAAACATGAATCTTAAGCATGTTACAGTGAAAACTTACTTCAACAACCAGACCTAAAGAAACATTCCAGCTCTATGTTTTCCTTGGCAACTGAGAAGGAATAAGACATATCATAATGAAAGAAAATCATGATTGCATGAAAGTCGACAAACAAAAATTCTGTTTTGCAAATATATACTACCTTTTTTACCATAGGGTGCTGCTTCAAACCAGAAAGTAATGATACTAACTAATTCAACAAAATTCAATGTTCCTACAGGAAAATCGACATCCAATAGAAATTTCATTTTATGATAAATGGTATGATGGTTGATGGAGATACTAAGACCCAATATTCTACATTTTAACCCATGTCATAAATATGTCTCATTACACTTATTGCATCCAAAGATCTTGCAACTTGAGAGAATTTTTATCAGCATAACATACATTCATACAAACCTACTAAATCGGATCACCTACGCATGCCCAGCAAACAAATTTTTTTTTCCCTTTTTAACCGAAATGAACCTTATACCAAGCATCGAAAAATCTCTCTCCCTTTTTTAGAAATATGAAACACAATAGTCCCCTTTTTCATAATAATCCGAAACCCCCAAATCGTAGATTTGGGGTTTCCGGTTTAGGGTTGAGAGACAACCCCAAATTGGGGATTCTACCCCCCCCCCCCACTTTTTCGCGATCAGGGTGTTACGACAACTCTCATCTCATGCTCGACCCATAGCATTCCCAAAAAGAAACAACAAACCTACATTAACCGGTGAGGAGGTTGCGGCAGCCACGAGAGGAGGTCGGTCGGCCTGGACAGCACCATGACCGGAGAGGTCGGCTTCTCTTTGCAAGGTCTCGAGCTGCAGGCCTGAGATCGGAGGGTGCTTCGAGGGTTAAAGAGGTAGAGGAGAGTGAGAGAGAGAATGGGATAGCGAGAGAGGGAGAAAGAGGGGTTCGGGGGTCCCCCTTTATAGGAGGGTGGCCACCCGAAAAGGAAGGGAAGCATACCTTTCCGGCGGCTGCGGTGTGCTCCCTCACCTCCCCATCTCCTTACGTGTTAGGGTTCAGCTAAACCCTAACACCCGATATATCGGGGGAGGGGTTTTTCCCCCTTCTTTTGCCTATCGGGCAACCCATATCAGGTTGCCCCCTTTTTAAATCCCCTACTGTTTTCGTTTTACAGGGTGTGGGCCGGGTCCGGGTCCGACCCGCGACCCGTACTTGGGATCCAACAACGTGTTGGATTCGGGCCTTGTTTAAAAAAAATGTGGATTCATAATTGGATCCAAAACCCCACTTATATATTTATTTTATTTATTTTCTTATTTACGTATTTTAATATTTAAATAGGTGTATCTTGTATAATATGTGTCACATAGATATGGGTTCTGGATCCGAAACTTGGATCTGTGCCCAGATCCGCCCATTTTACGCCTAAAATACTAAAATTTTTAAATGTAAAAATTGCGGTTATTACATCCTTTCCCCCTAAAAAAAATTTCGTCCTCGAAATTTACATGTGGGTGCTTACTCGAAAAGGTTGGGGTACTTCTCTCGCATATTAGCCTCTAGTTCCCATGTGCTTTCATCAATGCCATGGTGTTGCCATCTCACCTTGATGAGAGGAATGGTCTTTGATCTCAAGACTTGCTTGCTTCGTTCCCATATCTCCACTGGTTTTTCTTCCATTGTTAGGTCTTCCCTTATATCTACGTCCTCATATTGGATGACATGTGATGGATCTTGAAGATATTTTCTTAACATAGATACATGGAATATGTTATGTATCTGAGCATACTGGGGAGGTAGGGCTATACGATAGGCCGTTTCTCCAATCCGTTCCAAAATCTCAAAAGGTCCGACATATCTGGGACTCAGTTTTCCTTTCTTACCAAAACAAAACACACTTTTGGTGGGTGAAACCTTCACAAAGAACCGATCCCCCACATCAAAAGTGAGCTCCCTATGCCTCTGATTTGCATAACTCTTTTGTCGACTCTGGGCGGTAAGAAGTCTATCTCTTATCATCTTGATCTGTTGGGTATAGTGTTGTAACACGATTGGTGATTATACCATCCGTTCGCCAATCTCATCTCAATACACGGGTGATCTACAGGGTCTTCCGTACAAGGCTTCGAAAGGAGCCATGCCGATACTCGCATGGTAACTATTATTGTAAGCATATTCAACTAGAACAACATGCTTGTCCCACTCACCTTTCCAATCCAGCATACATGCTCGCAGCATATCTTCTAGCGTCTTGATAGTCCTTTTTGATTGTCCGTCAGTCTGGGGATGAAAAGCGGTGCTCAGCTTCAGTTTTGTACCCAAGACATGTTGCAACTGGCCCCAAAACTGAGAAGTAAAACGAGGATCTCGATCTGATATAATAGAGACTGATACTCCATGCAGTCTAACAACCTCCCTGATGTATAAGTCTGCTAAGCTCTCGAGGGATTGATTTATTTGTATGGGTAGAAAGTGAGCCGATTTGGTCAGTCGATCTACTATTACCCATATAGCGTCATGTTGTTTCCGTGTTTTGGGCAAACCCACCACGAAGTCCATGGTGATTTCTTCCCATTTTCACTGTGGAATCTCCATTTGCTGCATCATTCCGCCAGGCTTCTAATGTTCCACCTTGACTTGCTGACAAGTCAAACACTTCAAAACATAACTTGCGACCTCACGCTTCATTCCATTCCACCAATACCCTCGTTGTAAATCTTTAAACATTTTCATGCCCCCTGGGTGTATGGTGTACTTGGACCGATGTGCTTCACCCAATAGTTCTTCTTTCAACTTGGGATCACTAGGAACCCAAAGTCGCTTTTGCATCCATATATTGCCATCTTCTTTGAGTGAGAAGTGTGAATTTTTTTGTTGGGCTAGTGACTTCAGTTTCTCATACTGGGGATCCTCTTTCTGACCTTCAATAATCTTTGTAAGGATCTCAAGATGGGCAGATAAATTTGATAACTTGATACTTCCCACGACATCTGCGAACGGTTTCCAATCAATGAATTCTTCCACCAAATTCCACCCTTTTGTCAAAAGACTAGACAAACTGCAACCAGCTTTGCGGCTGAGAGAGTCAGCTACCACATTTGTCTTTCCTGGGTGATAGGAAATGGTAAAATCGTAATCCTTTATAAACTTCAACCATCGTCGTTGTCGCATATTCAACTCTTTTTGGGAAAACAAATACTTGAGACTTTTGTGACCAGTAAATACCTCGAATTGTTCCCCATACAGGTAATGTCGCCATATTTTCAAAGCGAACACCACGGCTGCCAATTCGAGATCATGAGTTGGATAGTTTCGTTCATGAATCTTTAATTGGCGAGAGGCATATGCTATCACCTTACCATTTTGCATTAAAATGCATCCCAACCCAGTGCCTGATGCGTTTGAGTAGACTACAAAACCACCATGACCTGAAGGTAAAGCCAACACTGGTGCGGTGGTAAGCTTCTTCTTTAAGATTTGGAAACTCTCCTCGCACTTATCCGTCCATTCGAACTTAATTCCTTTTCTCAGAAGCTTGGTCATGGGCATGGCAATCCGTGAAAAGTCCTGAATGAATCTTCTATAATAGCCTGCTAATCCTAGAAAACTCCTGATATCACTGATATTCTTCGGTTGACCGCAATTTAATACCGCTTCAACCTTAGCCGGGTCCACAGCGACTCCATCTCGCGATATAACATGACCCAAGAACATGACCTTCTCGAGCCAGAATTCGCACTTGGAGAATTTTGCGAACAACTGGTGTTCCTTGAGAGTCCCCAATACGATCCTCAAATGTTCACGATGTTGCTCTATGCTTTCAGAGTATATAAGTATATCATCAATAAAAACAATCACAAAAGTATCCAAGTACGCTCTGAATACCCGATTCATCAAATCCATGAATGCGACAGGAGCATTTGTCAGTCCGAATGGCATAACTACGAACTCGTAGTGACCGTACCTTGTTCTAAAGGCTGTCTTGGGAATATCATCATCCTTGATCCGAAGTTGGTGATACCCAGATCTAAGATCGATTTTTGAAAACACCTTAGCCTTATGTAATTGATCGAACAAGTCTTTAATGCGAGGTAAATGATACTTATTTTTGACGGTTGCTTGATTCAACATCCGATAGTCTATACACAGCCTCATAGAACCATCTTTCTTTTTCACAAAAAGAACTGGTGCTCCCCATGGTGACACGCTCGGTCTAATGAAACCTTGCTCCATCAACTCCTGGAGTTGTTTCTTCAGCTCCTCCAACTCTATTGGGGCCATATGATAAGGCGATTTCGAGATCGGTGTCGTACCAGGAACCAACTCGATATGAAAATCCACCTCACGCTGTGGAGGTAGTCCAGGCAACTCATCCAGAAACACTTTCGGGAATTCATGAACCACTTTAAGTTCTTCTAATGGTGTGAGCTTCGACTCGCAAGAGAATACATTTACTAGGAATGCGCGGCACCCCTGTCGCATATACTTCTGAACCTTTAATACCGATACAATTTGGCCCTTCACTGTAGGTCTAGAGAGCCAAAACTCAACCTTTGGCCATCTTGGTCGAGACAAAACCAATTCCCCTTGGCGACAAAGAACATTGGCATAATGTTCATATAACCAATCCATCCCCAATATGACATCATATTCAGTCATATCGAGCAAGATTAGGTCAGCAGGTAAGTTTTGTCCTTCCAGTATAATTATAACATCAAGGATGTAGTTCACACATATCGAATTATATCCTATCGGATTGTACACATATAATTCATGTTTCAGAGATTCAGTATGTGTACCTAGTAATTTGGCAACTCTATAGATATGAACGAATGTGTAGCACCACAGTCAAATAGAACAAGTGCAACACAACCATTGACAAATACCGTACCTTGTACCAGATTTCCTTTCTCCAACTCCTCCACAGTGGTGGCATATACTCATCCAGGCACCCTCTTCTGTGCATTTTGCTGTGGTGTTTGCTGCGGTTGAGATGGTTGATGCTGCTGCCCTCCTTCGGCAGTACGTTTCTGCATATCCGCCATCTTCTTTTGGCACTGACGGTCATAATGACCCATCTTTCCACAATAGAGACATGCACCGGTGTCTCTGGGGCAAGGTTGTCCGTAGTGGAACCGGTTGCACTTCTGGCACACCCGATTTTATCCCTGTTGTTGCGGAGGACGATTTCCACCATTGTACTTCTGCTTCTTGTAAGGTGGCTGGTACTTCTTGCCACCGTGGTGCTGCGGCGGACCGGCTCCCTGCTTCCCTGGTGTGTCCTTTTGACTCTTCCTTGATCGCTCCCATTCTTCGTTCAACATAGTAGCCACTTCAATGGCTTGTGCGAGGGTGGACGACAGATTAATCATCACTCGTGGTCGTAATCCGTCCTTGAGTCTGCGGACATACCTAGTTGCTCTGGCTTTATCATTCGCGAACAAATTTGGGCAATAACGTTCCAAGGTCCGAAATTTGGTAGTGTATTCTACCAAGTTCATATTTTCTTGAGTAAGCTCCAAGAACTCCTGATGCTTCTGATCATGAGCGTACTGGGGGAAATATGTCTCTAAAAATGTTCGCTTGAAATCTTCCCATGGAATAGTATCCACTCCGGCAAAGTGGATGGTTCGAGTTGTGTCCCACAACTTTTGTGCATCTTCCGTCAAGCGGTAGGTGCCGAAGTCCGTTTGCTTATCATCGGGAATAGACAAAACCCGAAAAGCTCGTTCTGTCTCTGCAATCCAAATCTCGGCTAGTTCAGGATCAGCCTTGCCTGAGAACGTAGGCGGGTTCAACTTCAAGAACTTCTCATAGGTGATTGTGCTGGTGTTATGCCTTTCACTTATGGCTGCGGCTAACTCCGCCTGGTGGCGCATTTGGGTGTCCATGGTTTGAGCCAGATTATCGAGAGTTTCCATCACGAAACCCCTTTGGTCCTGCCATTCGTTCGCAGCGCTCGAACTAGCTTGGGATCGACGATACATCTAATAACCATTTCAATACACAGTTTTACTATCTTTGAAATGTAGTGTTCCTAAAATCATTACATGTATATATATCTATACTTATATAGAAAAACAATGCAATTATCATGGCCGATAAATAATTTATACTTACAGAGCGCTTGCAGGGTGTGGCACGACCGTGATCTTTGATTTATTGTTCCCAGGCTCTGATACCATAACTGTAACGCCCCGAAATTTTAACCCAAATTTTTGAGGATTTTTTTTTGTTACGCGAAAACAACTAATGATTCCAGGGTTAAGAATTTCAGAATGATACAAGAAGGAAAAAGCAAACCACACCATTTATTTTTATTTCAATAATAGTAGAATTTAACATTAGAGTTTTCACATTATGAGTCTCAAAATAAAATTTCCAATCCGAAAGAAAGTAGGACCACCAAGGAACAAGTAGATCAAATCTTGGTTAGCGCCTCATCCCGCGTCACTCATAGAACTACTCTATGCCTGAAAATGATAAAAATTATAGGAATTAGACTACCATGTCTAAGTAGGAAAAACTATACTCTTAACGCAGGTATGTCATGAATCTAGTATGTGATGTGTGAATTTTTCAGCCTATTAAGAATCGCACAAAGCAGACTATGCATCAGAAGTAACAGACATATAACTCAATAGGCATGCAGATTACACAGGTGTTATAATTAAGCAATTTAAACATTTCATGCAACGACAACAATTAAACAAGTAAGGCATTAAGCAATTAGAACATTTTATGCAACACAATAATTAAACAAGTAAGGCATTAAGCAATTAGAACATTTCATGCAACACAATAATTAAACAAGTAAGGCATTAAGCAATTAAAACATTTTATGCAACACAATAACAGTCATGCATAACATTCGTGTAATAGTCACAATACGAATTTGATTATCTCATGTCTACTCATTGCAGGACGTCATTTCATCACAAACTCAGAACATGCTGGAAGAATATAAACCGGTCTCCCTAGTAACTCCATTCACGGTGATACCTAACATGTTCTAATTGATGTTTATCTTGTCTTATCCCGTGGGTACACACGGGCCGAGGCAACCATCACAGAAAAGAATGTTCGGGGTTATATTATTCAAAGTTGTTTTATTAACCCGAACATTCTAACTGTGACTGAAATCCCAAGGGAGCGGCCAGTGACCGAGAGAAATTCCCAAAGGCCAAAACCAAAAACAGGATGCATCCCTAACTTTTGCAGAAGGGCAAAGAGCTACCACCTAGGACATATTGGTAGTCCGGGTCCCCCAACTTCGAGGACTGGGGACCAACGAGTCACTTTAGCTCGAAACAGTTAAACGCGTCCCCGAAGTTTTGTACCACCTACCCTCTCCAAGGTAAGCCTGAATCTGAGTGGGTTAGTCTTTTCATTTAATTATTTTCCCGAAGTATAGGGTGTTTACCCATATGCCTCTTACTACCATAGTAGTAAGTTCCCAAACTTAGTCATTTTGCCAAAGTACACATACCTCCATTTATTTATATATATATATATATTTTCATATTCATTGCACAACCCACTCAGCGTGCTCTGGTGCCTTTAAACCAGTCAAGCACAAAAGTTAATATTTATGTGGGTATTAACCTTTTCATCTTGAGTGCCACGGTGAAACCTTCAAGTACCAGTCTTGGTGATTCACGTGCCAGCCTTAAACCATAACGATTACACATAAAGGAAAATTATTCTTATTTATCTATCACTACCATGGTTTACTTAACTACAAGAGTGGTCAAAACTTTCTTGGTTAAGAACCCTCATTAACTTAGCTCTGTCCTTTATAAGTATCAATGAAGATATAAATTTTAGAGAAATGCTAATTGCCACGTTCACAAACCCACTACTGATAATTCATTAATGCTAGATTGAAGTTTCATGCATACTGCTTACAAAATGTTAAAGGCGCGACATGCTTCTCATACTATCTTGAAATGTTTACAATTTGTTGTAACTAGCATATGCTGTCCTATATACCACATGCAAAAACATAGCATCTTGATGTATGTCACAATATAGGCACATCTAGTACATTCTGTAAGGTCCATGGCTCATTTAAAACAATTGGGTATATCCCACCATGTAAGTTACAACATTGGTATTTTGCTACTTTCAGGATCCAGAATGCTGTGTGTAGTGATTTAGTTGTATATTTCACAATTTCAGTCAAATTTTAGAAGCCTTTGACCTATACATGCATACGTTTGCTGATATACATATATTCTAGCTGGATTGTTTGAGTATATGGATCTGTGCATAATTTTTTTATTCTAAAGATCTTCTTAAAAACATGAATCTTAAGCATGTTACAGTGAAAACTTACTTCAATAGCCAGACCTAAAGAAACATTCTCGCTCTATGTTTTCCTTGGCAACTGAGAAGGAATAAGCCATATCATAATGAAAGAAAATCATGATTGCATGAAAGTCGACAAACAAAATTTATGTTTTGCATCTATATACTACCTTTTTGACCATAGGGTGTTGCTACAAACCAGAAAGTAATGATACTAACTAATTCAACAAAATTCAATGTTCCTACAAGAAAATCGACATCTAATAGAAATTTCATTTTATGATAAATGGTATGATGGTTGATGGAGATACTAAGACCCAATATTCTACATTTTAACCCATGTCATAAATACGTCTCATTACACTTGTTGGATCCAAAGAGCTTGCAACTTGAGAGAATTTTTATCAGCATAACATACATTCATACAAACCTACTAAGTCGGATCACCAACGCATGCCCAACAAACAATTTTTTTTTTCCTTTTTAACCGAAACAAACCTTATAGCAAGCATCGAAAAATCTCTCTCCCTTTTTCAGAAATAAGAAACACAATAGTCCCCTTTTTCATAATAATCCGAAACCCCCAAATCGTAGATTTGGGGTTTCCGGTTTAGGGTTGAGAGACAACCCCAAATTGGGGATTCCCCCGCCCCCCCCCCCCCTTTTCGTGATGAGGGTGTCCCGACAACTCTCATCTCATGCTCGACCCATAGCATTCCCAAAAAGAAACAACAAACCTACATTAACCGGCAAGGAGGTTGCGGCAGCCACGAGAGGAGGTCGATCGGCCTGGACAACACTACCACCGGAGAGGTCGGCTTCTCTCTGCAAGGTCTCGAGCTGCAGGCCTGAGATCAGAGGGTGCTTCGTGGGTTAAAGAGGTAGAGGAGAGTGAGAGATAGAATGGGATAGCGAGAGAGGGAGAAAGAGGGGTTCGGGGGTCCCCCTTTATAGGAGGGTGGCCACCCGAAAAGGAAGGGAAGCATACCTTCTCGGCGGCTGCGGTGTGCTCCCCCACCTCCCCATCTCCTTACGTGTTAGGGTTCAGCTGAACCCTAACACTCGATATATCGAGGGAGGGGTTTTTCCCCCTTCTTTTGCCTATCGGGCAACCCATATCGGGTTGCCCCCTTTTTAAATCCCCTACTGTTTTGGTTTTACAGGGTGTGGGCCGGGTCCAGGTCCGACCCGCGACCCGTACTCGGGATCCAACGTGTTGGATCCGGGCCTTGTTTAAAAAAAATGTGGATTCATAATTGGATACAAAACACCACTTATATATTTATTTTATTTATTTTCTTATTTACGTATTTTAATATTTAAATAGGTTTATCTTGTATAATAGGTGTCACATAGATATGGGTTCTGGATCCGAAACTTGAATCAGTGCCCAGATCCGCACATTTTACGCCTAAAATACTAAAATTTTTAAATGTAAAAATTGCGGTTATTACACCAGTGCTCGTACTGACGTGTCTTTTTCAAAATCCAGTGCTCGTACTGGTGCATTTTTCAAAAACCCAACGCTCGTACTGGTGCATCTATAAAATCAAGTGCTCGTACTGGTGCATTTTTTGAAAACTCAACGCTCGTACTGGTGCATTTTCGAAACCCAGTGCTCGTACTGGTGTGTCTTTTTCAAAATCTAGTGCTCGTACTGGTGTATTTTTCGAAAACCCAACGCTCGTACTACTGCATTTTTTAAACCCAGTGCTCGTACTGGTGTATCTTTTTTAAAATCCAGTGCTCGTACTGGTGTATTTTTCGAAAACCCAGTGCTCGTACTGGTGCATTTTTGAAACCCAGTGCTCATACTGGTGTCTTTTCAAAATCCAGTGCTCGTATTGGTGCATTTTTCGAAAACCCAGCGCTCGTATTGGTGCGTCTTTAAAATCTAGTGCTCATACTGGTGCGTTTTCAAAATCCAGTGCTCGTACTGGTGCATTTTGAAAACCCAGTGCTTGTACATGTGCGTTTTTAAAATCCAGTGCTCGTACTGGTGCATTTTGAAAACCCAACGTTCGTACTGATACATTTTCAAAACCCAGTGCTTGTACTAGTGCATTTTAAATTTGGTGCTCATACTAGTGTATTTTTTTTCAAAACCCAGTGCTTGTACTGGTGCATTTTAAATCTGGTGCTCGTACTGGTGTGTTTTTTTCAAAACCCAGTGCTCGTACAAGTGCATTTTCAAAAATCCAGTGCTCGTACTAGTACATCTAGCGCTCGTGCTAGTATCTGGCTGACTAATCAATTAGCCCTCCAGGTTTAGTCTTTGTACTAACCATTCATCACAATTCAAGCTCCTAAATCTCAATTTCAACCTTCGGGTTACCATTTTATCAAAAATTTAATCTTATTCTCTTGCGAAGGACCCTCTTTCAGGGAGAGTTTGAGGGAGCTCGTTCCTTTCGCATGCAACCATCTTTTCGTTCGCAAGAACCCTTTTTCCAGGGAGAGTTTGAAGGGACTCGTTTCTTCGCGAACTGTTTGCAAAACAACAAGCCAACTTTACACAAAGGACCCCTTTTTTGGGGAGAGCTTCGACGGAAGCCCGTTTTCTTCTTTGGCCCCCGATATTTTCTCATCTTTGGCCAACCCCTTCATAGAGGACCCTCTTCTAGGGAGAGTGTGATGGACTCGTTCCTCTGTGATACTTTCTCAACTTCATTTTCCGACCGCCTTTCCATAAGAGAAGCCTAGAGATAGGGAGTTTTGACAAAAACTTAATTTCTCTTCGAAAGTTCCGTTTTGCAAACACCTCCTCTTCAGGGAAGAGAGGAGTATTTCCTACTTCCCATTCAGGTAAGGGCTAAGCCTGAGTCTCTCTTTTTGGGGAAAAAGAGAGGAGAATTTTGTCATGGATGTGTCAATTCGATATCAAGCAATTACTTTCACCAAAGATTTCGAGAATATTTTGCCAATTTGCTATCAAAAATCATTGTTGATCTCAAAGCTTTCATCGCACAAAGAATTTCCTCAAACTACCTTCAGTATTATTTCCAAAAGAGCAAGATTTTTGTGAAATAAGAACAAAATTGAAGCTTTTTTTTCTGTTGGTCAACCAAGAGGACGAAGAAAAATCTTCGATATGACCGGTAAAGGAAAATTCGATGATGTTGAAAAGCCATAAGTGAATTGATATTGATCATAGCTATGGCACATTCTTAAAGATTATTCTTATGGCAGTAAGGCAGTGGAAATATCCTGGGCAGTAAAAAGAACCTACCCAATCCATATCTCCTCAGTCATTCTAAGCTGCAATCAAATATCTGCAAAAGGGATCTCTCAATTGTCGTTAAGATGAAGACGAATATGCGAGCTAAACCCCCGGGGCCAAAGAAGATTTGGATCATCTCCGAGATGAAGGAGTTTGTGATGGATCCTTCCAGGGAACGTTCAGATCACCGTCAAGATGAAGGCGACTACGACGAACCTCCCGACAAACCCTAAAAGATATTTAATTTCTGCTATCATCCAGAAATCTTGACCAATAAGCCAATATCATCAGTATAATTCCTGAGAAAAAGAAGGATCAGAGCATCTCCGAGATGAAGGAGTTTGTGACGTACCCTTCTCCGAAAAAAAAAGAGAGAAAAGTCAGGACATCTCCAAAATGAAGGATGATGTAATAAGCTTCTCCCAAAAGGCCCAAAAAAGCTCCATGACTCAAAAAAAGAGTGCAAAAGATCATCATGGGAAAAGCCTCAAGATATCAAACTGTCAAAATTGCCAGGAACCATCTTTATCTATGTGAAATTCTTCTATCAATATCTTTCCGTTCAGCTGCTTTTATGAAGCTAAGAATGTTTCCTCTCTTTTCATATCAAAGAAATTGATATCTTCCTTGAAGAAACCTGATGATGCATGAAATGCACATCATGTTAACAAGTTTTTCATGCATTTTGTAATGAGTTTAAGGTTTTAAACCCATGTTTAGATGCATTTTGATAGTAAGGGGTTATGGTTTGAATTTCAGAGAAATCAGAGTTAAAATGAGAGAGTTATGGGTATTTTAGTGTTTGGGCATGGATTTTGAGGTAGATCGGATCCATATCTGACTCAATTAAGCTATTTGGACCTTGGATCAACCTTTAGAAAGCCCAAAATCCAACCCACACGTATATCCATATCCATTTCAAAAAGTTTTGCAGAAAACAACTCAGAAAGTGGCGCCTAGTAAAATATTTTTTTATAACCTTCTTTCTGAAAACTATCAAAAGTATAAATTATAGTTTCCAGCAAACCCTAGGCGTCTTTGGCTTTGGATTTGATGCCCCCTACAGTGAATCTAGCTCCAGCACCTTCCCATCTTCCATTCCACTCCATTGGCCATTGAAGATTTGGTTCATGCTTGCAATCCAAGCATTTTCTTATCTCTCTTTTTTATTCTTGTCGTTTCTTCTTATTTCTTGCTGTGTTTAATCATCATTTTCTGTATTTTTTCAGATGTAGCAGAGGTGGAGACTACTAATCTTGATCGGAAGTGCGAAACACTCCATCAAGGTGAGCCGGCCCTACCTCCATCCAGTTTTTTGAGCCCTCCGATCACGAATCGGCACCCGTTCCATCCTCGGTGGATCTCCAACGTGTTGCAGCTGTGTAGATACAGTTTGTGGTGACATTCCAGTATCCTCGAACCGTTTGGGACGTCAAGCCAAGGCCATTGTCCGCTCTCTTATTCCCCACGATCGTCGGATCGCCCTTGAGGTAGGTCTTCTTCTATCTTTTCTTCTAGCTAAAGCCTAAAACGTGTGTGTTTGTTTTGTGTGTTTTATTTTCTGTGTGTTGCTGCGTTTTTTATGTTTAAACCTTAGTATAGAGCTCGTGCATAGAACAACATGCTAGATTAGTTTTTCTTTCATTGATTATGTATTCGATTTGTGTTTTTCCATCGTTTTCATCTAAAAATGTGTAAATCGGCTAGAGGTTCTTCTATCCGATTTGGGTTTTCGTATCCAGTGTTTTTGTTTGTGTTATTTCATCAGAAAATCTAATAAAAAATTTCATTTTGATTCACTTGAATTGTTGGATTTGATTGATTCTTGTTTTCATTGAAAAGAAAACAAAAATCGGCTAGATTAAGTCTAGCCGATTTTTGGGTTTTAATCAGTTTAGAATTTGTAGTTTTTTTTCTGTGATTTTACTGTGTCATCTGTGTTTGTTCAATTGTTTCCAGTGTCTTTTCTTCTTGTTTTAGGGGAAGTTGGATTTCTTATGTGTCGTATGAGAGTTTTTGTCAAAATTGTTGAGTGAATGTTTGAAGTCGTGTAAGTGCATGTGATTTCCTCGTGTAATTCATGTGGTTCAGTGTTTGTATCGCAATTCACAGTTTCGTAAAGTTGTGTGAGTCAATCTCGTTGTTGTAGGATCGTTTTAATTCTTGTTTTTTGTGTTGTCAAGTTTTAGGTGTTTTCTTTATATTGCAAAAATATAAAAATCAAATTTTTCTTGTGTTCTTGAGTGTAGTGTTTAGCCGGCTGTAGTTGTTCATTTAGTTCCAGTTTATTACATTAGCATAATTTGTTAGTTAATATTTAGTTAAGATAAAATTTTATTTTGTGGTAACCGTGGTGTTGATTAGCTTAAATTCCTAGTGTTCTAGGTTACGCATGTAGTTAGGTTAGTATTCTTTTTCATGTAATGTTTAGATCTAGTATTTAATTTAGTTAATGTGGTTTGCAGTAGTATAATCATTTAAGTAAAGTTATTTGTTCCATTAGAATTGTCATTAGATTTTTATATTTGCATAGTTTTAGATTTTGTTTTTATATTTAATAAGTCGATTTTTTTTTTTAGATCTTCTTCTTCCCCAAGGTGGGGCGGCAGCCATTAGAGTTCAATTCGAGCTCTAGGCTATTTTTGGTACCTCTTAGAATTTAGGTAATTGTATTAAGGTGTCTAGGTTCAATGCATTAGGTTTAATGCTTTAGACGTTTTTAGGATTTTATTTAGGTAAGTCTTGAATAAGGTGTAACATTTAATTCTAGGAAATCGTGTTTTCCATTTAGGTCTTTTTATTACCCTAGGTAGGTTTTAAATTATTTAGTTTAGGATAACTTTAATTAGGGTTGACGAGTTTTGAGAAGGTGGGCAAGTAAGGAATTGAAGTTTGGAAATATTTTTTTTTGAAAGATTTGACTCTTCAAAATTCGTGTGGAGCATTTAAAGAAAGGAGTAAATCTTGATTGCCTAATAGAAGGGAGTTACGAATTGAGCTTTGGAAAGTGATTTTGAAAATTAATTAGATTTCCAAAGTGGGTGCTACGGTTTCAAGAAAGAAATAATTGTTGTTAATTCTTGTTTGGAAAGCCAAAATTGTGGGGTTCTCTAGGCTGGATGTTTCCACTTCCCAAAGTGAAATTTAATGCCATTAAGGAGAGTGTTTATAATTGGGTTGGACGTTTTTTTTATACTCCAAGTTTCTAAAACTCATTAATACATCTTTCCCTCCTTTTACCTAACTTTCCCTAGTGATTTAAATCAGCTTAGGTACTAATTAATTTAGTCATAGTGGCCTTAGTTTAGGTTTTAAAAAATCGTGTAGTCCATTTATGTTAGTAATTTAGTCATCAATTAGGTAGTTAGTTAGTATTATTTATTTAATTCTTAGTTAGACGTGTATTAGATTTAAATTAAATAGCTTTATTGATTTTCGTTTGTTTGTATTTATTAATTAGCCTCGAGTCAACCTAACCTAACCTAGTCAATCTAATTGACTTAGTTAGGTGAGTCATGTATCTAACCTAAGTCAAGACCTAGCCTACCTATTCGAATCTAACCGAGTTACTCTAGTTGACTGAGTTAGGCGGGTCGTGTACCTAACCCAAGCCGAGTCCTAGCCTAAGTCTAGTTGAGTCAAATGAGTCAACCTAGTGAACCTAGTCTAAGTCAAACCTTCAACCTGCACCTTATTGTTCTTTAGTGGCTTCATTCCATTTAGCTTTAGTTCATATTACCTTTAGAATAACTAGTTTAGTTACTTATTTAATCGTTCTAGTTAGAGTTTAGCATTGTTTAATGTGTGTGTGTTAATTGTTTTTCTTTTTTTTTATGTAAGTAATTCAGTTAGTTCATTGGCATTTAGTTTATATTAATTTCATTACTCATTCATATAGTTAAGTGCATGCTTTAGTATCTTAGTTACAATTGCATTATTAGTGCATTCAGTTTTCGGTCATAAAGTGCATATTATATTTCATTTTCGTGTCATTTAGCATCATCGCATTTAACAGCAGCATATACATTGTCATTCAGTGTCATTTAGATTGCATTAGGTTTAATTTGCATTTTGTAGTGTTTAAATAGATTTATAAAGTGAATAGTGCACTCAAGGAAAAACCTGATTTTTGCCCTATCGCACTGTCGTCATTTCATGTGCAAAAATTCTGAGTTTTTAGAAAATTCTTTTTTCTATTCACTTTATTGGCGTGTTAGCTGACTGCAGACCAAATATTTCAGCTTGATCCGAGTTGGTTTGGTCTGATCTTTAAGCGTTTTGTGAAAACCGCTTTTTCTGGTTTTTAAATTTCGGGACTTGCGATATCCTGATTTTTCCAAGTTTTGAAACGCTTATATCTGGAGTTCCAGATATCGTTTTTTCATTTTGTAAAAACTGTCACATTATTTAATCTGTTAGTTACAGAACAGAATAAATTTTAGGAAAATTGGACCTCGTTTGCCTTGTCAAACTGTGGTTTTCCAAAGAACTGTCAGAAATCTATTTTACACTAGTTAGGGGCATCTTGGTAATTTCATAATTTTCAGCATTTTCGTACTGTTTACTGTATTTTCTGCATCTTAGGAGCTGCATCTGCATCATACAGCATTGTTAGACTTAGGTTAGCTGATTTATGAATTAGTTTAATATTTTATTTAATTGTTTTCTCATAATTAGAATTTGTTTTACTAATTTCTTAAAAATTAGACTTAGTTTCATTTATAGTTTGCATTATTAGAATAAATTATTGATTTTTCATTTTCCTTTGTTTTTAGGTTGAAAAGCATACTCGTTTTTCCAGGGTTCATTGTCCAAGTGCGAAGATTGTCTAATTGACGAAAGGACCAAAATACCCTTGGCGTGCAACTGAAGATTGAATTGCTTTTTCAATTCTTTTAGTGATTAATTGTAGTTGTATTAACTGTGTAATTGTGGATTGAGATTTGTGATTAATAAAACCATCTTTTGAGAAATATTCTGAGTAATTCCTGTTCCTTGATTATTCGACCCGCACTTACCACTTCGTGGAAAGTCGGTTTTTATTTACTTTTGGTTGACGATTTTCCAAAGCTTTTATTAAAAAATATTGTTTTAAAAATACCATTTACAAAAGATCAACCAAATTTTGGTGCCGTTGCCGGGGCACGGCGAATTACTTATTTTATTTCTTAGAGTTTGATTTATTAATCTGTTCTAGTTAGTTATTTAGTTGTTTTATTTTCTAGTTAGTAGGATTAGTAAGTGAATATAGGATTAACATAGTTAGTAAATATAGGATTCACGTACTGTTCTTTCTAGGATTCACTTTATATTCATTCTGCAAGGAGCGATTAGAAGGTGGGTTTTAGAAAAACTTAGTTTGTGATTTCTTGTATTTATCTTTTCAGTACTTTAGAGTAGTTTAATTTGTTATTTCATTTACTTAGTTAGATAATTCAGGCATAATTAGTTTAGCATATTTGTGTAGTAGTTGTTCTATTTGTGTTATTTACATTTTAGTACATGTGTTCGTTTAGATTTAGATTTAGGTCGTGTGCCTACATCTGGTCTTAGTACCAGTGTATGCAGGGGCGACGAGGTCTAGGAACACCATTACATCCATTTGTTGACAACCCAGAGAGAATTTTACATTCTCATCGAAGTTCGACAACAATGGCTGACATGGATCCTCCACCTCCACCCCCAGTTCATCCACGTCCTCTGCGGGAATACTTCATTCCCACAGATTATGTCCAGGCATCCTGCATTCGGAGACCCGATGTAGGAGCGCCTCACTACGAGATTAAGGCCAGCATTATCCAGATGCTCCCATCTTTTTATGGCCTTAGTCACGAGGATCCCTACCGGCATTTAGATGAATTCCTCGAGATTTGTTCTACTATTAAGATACAGAATTTTGAAGATGATGCTTTGAGGTTGACTCTATTTCCGTTTTCATTAAAGGACAAGTCCAAGTATTGGGTAAAGTCCTTAGATTCTATAGAAATAGAGTCCTGGGATCAGTTGCAGTAGGAGTTTCTTAGGAAATACTTTCCCATTGGTCGTACGAACCAATATCGTAGAGCCATCACTAGCTTCGCGGAGCTAGATGGTGAGCACTTCCATGAGACCTGGGAGAGAATGAAGGATCTTCTCAGAAAATGTCTCCATCATCAGGTGCCGAGATGGCAACTGGTGCAGAGCTTCTACGATGGATTGTCTGACAGGAATCGTCAGATGATCGACTCTTCATGCGGGGGGACATTCATGCTGAAGAGCGAGGATGGAGCCTGGAGGTTATTTGATACATTGGCCGAGAATTCTCTCCACCATGCTTCGAGCTCTCATTCGAATAGAGCCACACCCAGCATTCAGAAGAAAGCTGGTGTTCTTGAGATTGGTCCATCTACTGCACTACAGTGCAAGGTAGATATGATTGCTCCGAAGCTGGACCAGCTTCTCTCAGGACCACCTACGACTCAGCAGATGTGTACTCTATGTTCCACTCCGGCACATGATATCACTGAGTGCCCTTCGGCAGCTCTGTACCCTGAATTTGTTCAAAAACAAGTTCAGGCAGCTCAGGGTTACGTCAGACCGCTGAACAATCCATTTTCATCTATGTTGTCGTCGCAAAATTTTTCCCCATCTTCCCTTCCTTACGGAAGAGAGAGGGAAATGCTTTCGCGATTCAAACTTGACCGGATTTTGGAAATTGTTTTGAAATACTCACCTCCATTTTGAAAATTGCGGGAAAATCCATGGGATGGGGCTCGACCTGTCGGTACGAGGTTCGACCGTTCCTGCCGCCTTTAACAGGGGTAATCGAACCAAGGACCAAAATTGTGCTTGACTTAGTGAGATTACCGAAATCGTGTTCTATCCTAAATGCACATAGAATTCAGGCATGTGCTATGAGAATTTTGGAAAATGAAATTTAGAAAATATGATGTATGATTAGAAAACATTTGAAGTTGAAAAACATTTCTCAGGAAAAGATGGAAATCAATTTCTCAGAAAAACTCAGACGAAGAAGGTTTGAAATCTCGAGAAAGTTTATAATGATTTGGAAAATCTTGAAGAAGGAAGAATCTCGAGAAAATCTTGAGAAAGTTTATAAAGTCTTTGGAAAACCATGAAGAAATGAGAATCTCAAGAAAATTTTGAGAAAGTTTAGAAAGACTTGGAAAACCATGAGGAAATAAGAATCTCAGGAAAATCTTAAGAAAGCTTAGAAAGACTTGAAAAACCATGAGGAAATAAGAATCTCAAGAAAATCTTAAGAAAGCTTAGAAAGACTTGAAAAACCGTGAGGAAATAAGAATCTCAAGAAAATTTTGAGAAAGCTTAGAAAGACTTGAAAAACCATGAGGAAATAAGAATCTTAGGAAAATTTTAAGAAAGCTTAGAAAGACTTGAAAAACCGTGAGGAAATAAGAATCTCAGAAAAATTTTGAGAAAGTTTATAAAACTTTGAAAACCCTGAAGAAGTGAGAATCTCAGGAAAAATGGAAGGAATTCTTGAGAAAGGATGAATATTTGAAAAGGAAAGCACTTGTCAGGAAAACTCGGATTTTGAGAGTTTTCTTAGGAAAATGATAGAAAATTTTGTAGGAAAACTCATTGGAGAAGGAAATTCAAAATTCAGGAAATTGAATTCCTGAGAATCTGGTTTTTTGAAATATCTGAAAATCAACTTGGATTCTTGAGAAAATGAGAAATTCCTTTTGAAAAGAATCTTAAGGAAATAACTTTTTAAGGAAAATTACAAAAACACATTTGATTTGGGAAATCCATCTCCGAATATCATCATAGTTTCTTGAGAAAATCGATTCCATGAAGTGAAAATCTTTTGAGAAAATCATGAGAAAAACAAATGATGCAGATGATGTGAATGAATGAATGCACTTTTGAAAAGATTTCTGAAAATTTTATTGGAAAATCGTGGATTAAGCCAAAGTAAATCCTTCATATATTCTGACTGTGGCCATGAATATATTCAGGGTTTATTTGAGTTAATTCACAATATTTTGAAAACATTGGAAATATGAGGTGCATTTTCAAGATAGCCTAAGAGTGTAGGCTCAATGTGACTGGTAGAGAGATGATGGATCTGGGTCTCGTCCATATTCCGACCAGGACCATAAATATGGACTCAACCGAGTTCATCAACTGTCTAAGAGTTGGTGCACGTGCCATTCGTGTTCATCCACGGTGAATTTGGAAAATTGAGATATATGCATCATATAATCAGGATATTACTGAAATCAAACTATATGAGATGCAACCTAATCTAAGCAGTAAAAGTAAATCTTATTCCAAAGTTTACATTGGATTGTTACATTGCATAACATAAAGTAAAAGAAAATTGAAATGGAGCCAAGGCATCAGCCTCTTCTAGATTTTCCTGCAAAATGAGAGTTAGTACAAAATAAACAAGGAAATGGACATATATATATAATATATACAACGAAGAGACATATACATATATCAAAATGCTAAAATAAGTGTTAAATGTCATGTAACGATGGAGGTGTAACTATATGAGAAAATATATGGATGTTCATACATGGCAATAAGAGCATATGAAGATATATATATATATATATATATATATATAAGTCTATATCTACGTATATATATATATATACATATATATATACATATATACATATACATATAGTTAAATATATATAGATATACATATATATAGATATATATATACATATAATGAGAAAATATGTACATACTAATGGAAATTACGTATAATAGGTAAAACCAGAAATTACAGGTATATACAGTTTCTGTAGGTGATTTCACACAATCATACTTCTCAAATTATAATGCAATTTCCAGTGAAAATGAGTGTGGAGCCTCCCTATATATCCATAATGAAGCACGCCAAAGATGGTTGGGAGATCACGATTGGATATAGAGATATCCGTTCATGAATATGGCCAAATATCAAGACTGCACACTTGCAGCAGAAAATGAATATGTGCAGGAAATGGGTTGTGGAAGCATCATGGGCTATTTCAAGGATATCATGAAAAGGATATGAAAAACTTGGTGAATAGGTTAAAATGTCATGGAAAATGATGAAATAATATGTATAATTGGTGATGCAAATGGGGTGATATAGCAAACAAGAATTTAGCACTAAGCTAAGCAAAATCTCATAAAACCAAGGGTGATGTTCCAGCCATAGCTTCATAAAACAGGGATTTTAACAGCAAGCTCATAAATCAAATGATGATATTCCGGCATATTTTCATAAAACAAGAATTTGAACATCAAGCTCATAAATCAAATGATGATGTATTTACAAGAGTAAGAGAAAAGAAAAATACATGTAATAGCAAATACTCATGAAGGGATATATATATATATATATATAAGTATATATATACATATATATATACATGTATATATCCATATGTACGTATACACGTATACATATAGGTATATATACAATAGATATACATATACATAGATATATATATACATATAATGAGAAAATATATATGTTTAATGGAAATTTCATATAATGGGTAAAACCAGAAAATATATGTATATACAGTTTCTGTAAGGGATTTTACACAGTCATATTTCCCAAATTACAACATATTTTTCAACAAATTCGGGTATAGAGCTTCTCTATATATCAATAAATAAGCATGCAAAATATGGTTTATAGACAATGAATGGATATAAAAATATCCATCCGCGAACATGACCGATTATCAAGACTGCACATCTGCAGAAAAGTGAATGGGTAAATGCATAACATGCAAAATGTGCAGATGCTGCAATCACCCTTGATCCTTCTTCATGTTGCCTCAATATCCATTGGTACAGTTTCTCTTGATGAATATTTAACAAACATAAGCACAAAGATAAATGAAAATAATAACAAAAAAAACAACCACATAATAGTGATGTCTCCCCATCGCAGAAATCAACCGACTTAAAAAGCATTTGTTGCATTCCTCAGCTATTATTCCACTCGCATGGGAAGATGAAGCCTCTTGCCATGAGACAATGTTCTTCTCTACATATGTTCCTCAGTGAAAAAGAATCAGATTTCTTTGTTTACTCGATAACATATACTCCAGCATGCCTAGTTTGTTGAAAACATAGGCCTGTAAATAAATTTTGCTTCCTGAAACTCCTATCTTTTTCTACATAATACAGATTGATGATGGCAACCAAAGCATCGACTGGATACAGATAAACCAGGCTACATAATCCAGTTTTGCTAGTGTTTAGCTCTAGGGCCCTCGACTTTGATCCTTGAACAACTTAAGCTAAGTCGTCTAAGGCTACGCAACACACAAGATTACCATTGATTCTCTTTAAACATACACTCTGAACATAGCAATCAACATCTAAAATTCAGTTTATAGAAGAGACCCCAATTAAACAAATGATAGTACAACCATCTCCATTGGCTTCTATCATCAGCACACAAAAGACTTAGAAGAAACCAATCCACACTCTGGAACTCCAAACTACACAGCTCGAGATTAACATAAATCAGGAATTTAAAATGCCCACAATCTACAAACAATAAATCTAGCACAAAACCCAAAAGAATAAGAACACATCCAGACAAACAAGCAAAATAACGTATAATCTCTTCAATAAATAAAAAAAAATGCAGAATATTGTTGTACCAAATGATGGGTAGATAGCAGTAAAAGAGTGATTCTTTGTTGCTTGGCTAAATGAAAATGGAGAAAGGAATCGGCTGGATCTCCTGTAACAAGCGATGAAGAGGCCTGATCCTCTTCTACTGGGCTGAAGGGAATGAGCAGCCGCCTGTTGGATCCTCTGCACCCTGCAGCATGCCACCCAACCCACCAAGAGTTTGAAGGATTGGAAACTTCTTCTTGCTGGATGGAGGAGACCTGCGATGGGCACCTTGTAGATCCCCTGTTCCAAAACCTGCAGAAGGCAGATGAGGGTCGATTTTATATTGTTGGGCTGAAGGAAGATGGGCAGCTGTTGGAGGTCCTGCGGCTGAAGTGAGGATGGCAATCGGCTGGAGGTGTTTGATGGCTGGGCTGAAGGCAAAAGGGGCAACAACCGTTGGGCTGTGGCTGAATGAAAGTGGAAAGCAACTGATGGAGTTCACGCTGGATGAAGGAATCGTCGGCTGGAGGTGTTTGATGGCTGGGCTGAAGGCAAAAGGGGCAGCAACCGTGGGCCTCCTGTTGTGGCTGCTGCTTCCTTTGCTGCTAGAAAGAAATCTCCTGCCAAAACCCAACAAAACCCAAAAAAAGTCACAAATTTTTCCCCCCCTTTCATCGGCCAAGCTCCCCCCCCTTTAAAGATGTTCAGCCTCTTCCTTTTTTTCAAAAGATCGCAGCTTCCCTTTTTTGAAAATCCGTTACCTTCGTTGAAGATTTTGAAACTGAAACATTAAAGTAGCCGTTTTTCAAAAGGGAGCTGCTCTATTTTTTTCAAAAATGTGTTTCATTTACCTAAGTTTTGGGTAAAATGAATTTTTTTTGAAAATATGGCTATGGCGCCGTTTGGGCCGTTTCCTTTTAAGATTTTAGGTAAGCAAATTAATGAAAAGAAGTAAAAGAAATTAAAAAAAAATGAATAATGACATAAATGAGAGGCTTTTATGGAAATGCCATCTCATTCTACTTTTAAAATCCTTTTGAAAATAAAGTTTTTGTTTTGTTTTTGCAAGTTTTTTTTTTTTTTTTTTCAATTGGTGTGCCACATGTGTGTGGGCCCACTAGCTAAAAATAAATAAATAAATATTGAGAAATGAAGAAAAATTTGCAAATTGGTATGAACTTCGGGTGGGTCCCGCTTGAAAATAAGAAGCTTACCTGGGAGTCTGAGTATGACGCTAGTTCAAAGGCGGGTCCCACTCCATTTATTTGAAAATACGTGATAAAACATTATTTATTGGGTTTTCAGGGCAAAAAATATGGATAAATGTAAAAATTTTGTAAGGAGATTTAAAATCCTTTTTTGCAAAAAGTTTTGAGATAAAATCTTTAAAATCAATATCCAAATATCCAGATTGTTTTTCTTGAGAAAAATTTTTGTAATTCAAAGTCCTGGGGGTAAAATGGGAAAGATTGGCAATTTTGAAAACCCCAGGGTTTTAAAAATCAATTTTGAAAAGTTTAAAAATCAAATCTGGATTGACAATTTTGAAAATCAAGAGTTCTGGATCTCAAAATGACATGTTGTGCAGTGAAATGACGCAATGCTATGCAAAGACATGCTCTATGAAATGTCACTCTGAGCTCGGACTTGGAAATTTTAGCTTTTTGTCCAGAAAAAGGATTTTAAAATTTTGCCATTTGAAGATGTCTCTGAACCTAAATATGGAAATTTTGAGGCTCAAGAATGAAATTTAGGATTTTCTGCAAGGTTCAATCTTGGAAAATGACCATTTTGCCCTTCATGGGTTCCGGAGAACCAAAATGTGGTGATTGCGGGCGATGTCGAGAAGTGAGTGAAAATTTGGGGTGTTTACAGATGCCCCTCTTTGCTACTAAGCCGGCTTATGGCCGAGCTTAGTGGCAAAGAAAACACACCAAATTTGGGCTATATAAAAATGCCCCAGTTAGAAGGATTTAACTAGGTATGAAGAAATTAGCCTGAGGAAGATGGTAGATATGAAATGGAAAAATGAAGAGGAGAAACTCACTCTGTGAGAGCGAAGTTCAGGTTTATGCCCTTAACCTGGATGGGACAGGAAATGCTCTGTATGGAACGAAGCTCAAGTTTTAACTCTTGATGAAATATCTCATTGAAATGAGATTCAGGTTTGTACCCTTAACCTGATCGGGCGGAAAATGAAATACCTCCTTGATTGAGGCTCAGGTTTGTACCCTTATCCTGATCGGGCGGAAAATAAAATACCTCGTTGATTGAGGCTCAGGTTTATACCCTTATCCTGATTGGGCGGAAGATGGAATACCTCTTTGGATGAGGCTCAGGTTTATACCCTTATCCTGATTGGGCGATGAATCGAGTGGAATCCTCGAAAGAAGAGACCATGATGGAACCTTCGGATTTTGCACAATAAATCCGACAAGGGTTTTGCAAAAGGAAGGAAAATGGGGTCCCTAAAGCTTTGAAAAGGGGGTTGATCTTGGGTGTCTCATTGCTGAGACTAAAATCAACTTTTGAAATTGCCTCTTGCGGGAAGTGATTGGTGGTTCGACCTCGAACCGAAATTGGACTGTCTATGGTGGGACAGTGGGGACACAGGGAAGTGTGCAAATATGAGAGTTCACGCTCTCAAAGAAGGGAATGAATCAAGTCCTTAGGAGGGATTTAAAATTGGTGTCAGGATGCATCGAAAACAAACATCAAGCTCTCACTTCACGTCAGGATAGTTAGAAAATATTGTCAAAATATTGAGAATTCTGTTATTGATTCAAAGTTTTTGAAGATGTTGCACATTATTGCAAAGATATTTCTTACTTTCTACCCAAAGCATTACCTCCAAACAAGGTTCACTTCGGAGAATCAAGACTTGAAATCCAAATTGCTTGCAATTGACCTTCTTCAAAGAAGTTATCAATTTTCTTGATATGAACAGGAAAGAGAATTTGATATTATGAAAGCCATTGATGAAAGAGGATTGATAATAGAATTTCATAAATTTAAAGAAGATTCTTGATAGATCTGGCAGTTTGATATCCTGGGAGCTTCTCTCATGATAATCTTTCTGCACTCTTTTGGCTTTCTTGGGTTTTGGCTACATTCTCCTTCATTTTGGAGATGTTCCGACTTTTTTTTTCTCTTTCTTTCTCCTCTCTTTCTCTCTTTTGGGAGGGTACGTCACAAGCTCCTTCATCTTGGAGATGTTTCGATCCTTCTTTGACGATATTAGCTCATGGGTCAGAGATTTTTTTGGATGATAGCTAAAATTAAATATCTTTTAGGGATTGTCGAGAGGTTCATCGCATCTGCCTTCATCTCGACAGTGCTTTGGACTTTCCCTGGAAGGACTCGTCACAAACTCCGTCATCTTGGAGATGTTTCAAATCTTCTTTGGCCCCGGGGGTCTACTCGCTTAATTCGCCTTCATCTTGACGACAAGTGAGAGATCCCTTTTGCGGATACTTAATTGCAGCTTAGGTGACAGGGTTTTGATGAATACTCTCTTTTTCTAGCGCTCAGGATATTTTCACTACCTCATCTTTTCAAGAATAGTCTTTAAAGATGTGTCATTGACTGCGATCAATATCGATCACCTACGGCTTTTCAATAACATTGAATCTTCTTTTCTAGCCATATCGAGGATTTATCCTTCATCCTTTTGGTTGGCCAATAAAAATGATTTGAATTTTGAATCTCTTTTCGCAAAAGCTTCACTCTTTTGGAAGTAATGCTGAAGGTAAACTGAAATAAAGATTTGTGTGATTCTGAAATCAACAATTCATTGATTGACAAATTGACAAAATTTTCTTGAAATCCCTAGTGAAAGTGAGTATTTGCAATCTGGCTCAACACATCCGTGACGAAAATTCTCCTCTATTTTTCCCCAAAAAGAGAGACTCAGGCTTAGCCCTTACCTGAATGGGAAATGGGAAATACTCCTCTCTTCCCTGAAGAGGTGGTGTTTGCAAAACGAACTTTCAAAGATAAATTGAGCTTTCGTCAAAGCTCCCTAATATTAGGCTTCTCTTATGGAAAGGGCCGATAATAGTGAGGTCTGATAATTGGGTCATGAAAGAAACGAGTCCATCACACTCTCTCTGCAAAGAGGGTCCTTCATGATGAAGATGGCCTAGTATGAAATTGGGGGGTCACAAGAAAAGCGAGTCTCCGTCGAGCCTCTCCCTTTTAAAAAAAAAGGGCTCCTCGTGTGAAATTAGAAATTGTTTTGCAAACGGTTCACAAAGACGCGAGTCCCTTCAAACTCTCCCTGAAAAGGGGCTAAGTGAACGAATTGGATAGCATGCGAAAAGAATGAGCTCCCTCGAACTCTCTCTAAAAAGGGTCTTTCGCAAGAGAAAATGATTGAAATTGGATATTGAGATTGATTGACGCAAAGGTCGAAATTGGAAATTGGAAACTTGATTGTTTGGAAATTAGATGACCCGGAGGTCGAAATTGGATAATTGAATGACCTAACGATCGAAATTGAGAATTGATAGACCAAAAGGTCGAAATTGTGTGACCCGAAGGTCGGAATTGAGAATTGAGTGACTCGAAGGTCGAAAATTAGAAATTAAATGACCTGGAGGTCAAAATTGAGAATTGAGAATAGAGAATTGAGAATTGGAATTGAAATTGGAATTGAAATTGGAAATTGGGTGACCCCAGGGGTCGGAATTGGAGAATTGCATGATCCAAAGATTGAAATTGGAAATTAGTGGGCAAAATATCAAATTTGAGTAATTGACAGACCGTGATGGTTGAAATGACTTGGATTGATCAAAGGAGAATGATGAGTTCGAGTCAGAGCTCGAATAAAATATAGAGATCACGAGTCGGAACCCGGATCAACAAAAGAAAATGATGTGAAATAAAACCCGAGTTGGAACTCGGTTTTTCGAAAAGTTTGGGATTTTGAAAATGTACCAGTTTAAACATTGGATTTTGAAATAATACCAGTTCGAGCACTGGGTTTTGGTTCAGTATTGGTGATTACCTTCCAATTTTGAATCATTAGGAATTGTGATGGGACTGTTTGTTGAAATCCCAATACTGACTGGATTGTTGTTAATGTAGTTGCATGCAAAAGAATATGAATTGATGCACATGAATGCACAAGTGCGTGAAATGAGGAATTTATTTATCCTGCCCGCATACAGAACAAAATTTTAAAAATGCCCCAGTGTAACTGGGAAAGAAAGTTGAATCATTATTTGAAGGAAACGGGAAGATTACAAGAGGAGACTAAATGTTTCAGGTGTAGAACTTTTTCAAGTGTCGAGCATTAATGGGATCTGGCAATTCTACCCCATCGGCGTTGATGAGCCGATATGAGTTGCGGGGTAATGCTTCTTTGACAACATATGGGCCTTCCCAATTTGGTGACCATTTGCCGCCTGGACGATGCTTGAGATAAGCTGTGGATCGAAGTACTAAATCATTGACTTTGAATCTTCTTTCGATGACAGACTTCGCATATTGCCTGGCTACTCTCTGGCGATAGGATTGAGCATGCTCTGCTGCTTTCAGCCTTCTCTCATCGAGCAAGTCTAACTGTACCAGTCGCTGTTGCTGATATTGATCAAGAGGTAATTGCAGAAGCGATGCAAATTTCAAAGCGGGCTTTTGAACATGTAGCAGCAATACTACTTTTGTTCCATAGACCAATTCTGATGGAGTAGCATTCGTCGGAGTGCGAATGGTGGTCTGGTAGGCCCATAGTGCATCATGAATCTTCTCATGCCAGTCACGGCCTGTTTCTACAGTTCGCTCCAAGATACGAATTAAGATCTTGTTGGTGGCCTCTGCCTGACCATTCCCTTGAGGATAATATGGGGCAGAGAAATGATGATAAATCTTGAACTTTGAGCAGAATGTCTTCATTCTTTCATTCTTGAAATGACTGCCATTATCTGATACAATGTCATGCGGGATGCCGAAACGGCAAAGGATGCTTTTGTGAATAAAAGAGACCATGTGTCGGCCTTCTACTGTATGAAGAGTGATAGCTTCTACCCACTTGGTGAAATATTCTGTTGCGGCAAGGAAGTATTTGTGGCCATTTGAAGCTGAAGGAGTGATGGGACCTACGACATCGAAGGCCCACATGAAGAACGACCATGGAGAAACAACAGACTGTAAATAAGTTGTCGGAGCATGAATAGAACGTGCGTGTATCTGGCATTGCACACACTTCTTCACATAATGATAACAGTCTTGTTGCATAGTCTTCCAGTAGTACCCTGCTCTTATGATTTGCTTGACAAGGGTTTGGTAGCCGACGTGGCCACCACAAATGCCTTCGTGTGCTTCTCTCGCACGACTTCTTTGGCTTCTTCTTCATCTAAACATCTGGAATACTCTGAGCTAAATCCACGACGATAGAGGATATTGGCCAAAATGAAATATCGAGTGGACATACGCTGGATTGCTCGCTGCTCTTTCTTTGAGAGTTCTGGAGGAAATTCGCTAGTTTCTATGAAAGTTTTGATATTGTAATACCAAGGCTTCTTCTTTTGCTCAGCCTGGTTTACTTGCTCCGCTGGAAGGAAAGCAGGTTGGTCAAGTCTGCCAATTTCAAAAGAGCGACAAGATTCTCCATTCTTGAATGCCATAATGGAGCCTAAACTGGCTAGGCTATCGGCCACTTGATTGAAATCTCTCTTGATATGGAAGAGCTGAAATTCTTTAAACTTGTTGACAAGAGCTGAAACAATTTTCTGATAGGGGAATAACTTCTGATCTTTCACTTGCCATTCGGCTCGAACTTGATTGACAACGAGTAATGAATCACCATAAGCATGTACTCTCTTGACATTGAAGTCTAGTAGAATTTTTAGACCTTGAATCAGGGCTTCATACTCAGCCATATTGTGGGTGCATTGAAAATCTAACTTGAGAGAAAATGGAATCATCTCCTTCTCAGGAGTGATTAATAAGATCCCAATGCCTATTCCAACCATGTTCTTAGAACCATCGAAAAATAAATTCCAGACTAGAGATTGCTGGATATTGCAAATTTGCTCATCAGGGAAGTCATCTTTGGCTTTCACCTCTTCTGCTAGAGGAAAATATGCCAATTGATCTGCAATTGCTTGACCTTTGATTGATTGCTGCGAGACATATTCTAAGTCATACTGCATCAGTAAGACTTGCCATTTTGCGACTCGTCCACTGAGAAAAGGTTGCTCTAAAATGTACCTTAGAGGATTGAGTTTAGACAAAATTTTGACTTCGAATGCCAGCAGGTAGTGTCTTAGCTTCTGACACATCCATACCAGAGCTAGGCAGGTCTTCTCTATATGAGAATATTTCTTTTCATAGTCTATGAAAGTCTTACTCACATAATAAATGGCGTGCTCTATCAAGCTGCCTTCTTTGTACTGCGCCAAGAATCCGCCGCATGCGACTTGATTGACTAAGATGTATAACAAAAGAGGCTTTCCCAATTCTGGCGGCTTCAGGATTGGAGGATTGAGAAGATACTTCTTGATCCGATCGAACGATAGCTGACACTCTGGTCCCCATTCGAACTTCACTCTTTTTCTGAGCAAGTGGTTGAAAGGTTCACATCTCATCGCCAAGTTGGAAATAAATCACCGGATTGATTGCATGCGTCCCTGAAGGCTACGCAACACTTTGAGATTTTTCGGGGGTGGCATATCAATGATAGCCTTGGCTTTGGCCGGGTCAACTTCAATTCCCTTTTTACTGACCAGAAAACCCAACAGTTTGCCTGATTCGACTCCAAAGACACATTTTTGCGGGTTAAGCCTTAACTTGTAAAGAATGAGTCTCTTAAAGACTTGATCAAGGGCTTCGAGGTGATCTTCTCCCTCTTTAGATTTCACGAGAATATCGTCAACATACGCATCCATGATTTTGTGCATTTGATCATGAAAGATAATGGCCATTGCCCGTTGATATGTTGCTCCAGCATTCTTGAGCCCAAAAGGCGTAACTGTATAGCAAAAAGTGCCCCAAGGCGTAGTAAAGGAAGTTTTAGATTGGTCGCGGGCGGCCAACTTAATATGGTTGTAGCCAGAATATCCATCCATGAAGGAGAACATGGCATGTCCTGCTGTGCTGTCAATCAGAAGATCAATGCTTGGCAGTGGATAGTCATCCTTCGGAGTTGCCTTGTTGAGGTCTCTGAAGTCTATGCAAATCCTGACTTTGCCACTTTTCTTTGGGACAACGACGATATTGGCTAACCAGTCTGGGTATTCAATAGTTCGAATAAATCCTGCTTTGAGCAGATCTTCGAGTCCTTCTTTGACTTGTTGTTCTATTCTGGGATCCATTTTCTCAGCTTTTGCTTAACTAGCTTTACATCTGGCTTCAAAACGAGTCGATGTTCGACCAATTTGGGATCTAAGCCCGGCATATCTTCATATGTCCATGCAAAAACTTCTTCATGTTGCTTGAGAAAATTTGTAGGTCTTTCTTTCTCTTCCGGACTTAAACTGGTACCGATCTTGAGAATCTTGGGATCTTCCTCCGAGCCGATATTGACATCTTCAGTAGGATCCTGTACTAGAGCGGATGGTTCGTCTTGCTTCTGAGCTGAGGCGAACTCTGGTAATTCCTGAAGAGACGGATCAAATTCTGCATAATCATCTAACTGTTTTGCAATCTTGTCATCTCCTCTGCTTGCTTTGACTCGGTGAATTGCTGCCGATTTCTGGAAAGCCTTTGGGTTGATAACGAGTTTCTTGATTGCGCAGGAAGACATTTCTGAAATTTTGGATAAGAAATGGGATTCATGAAAAATCGTCCATCATACGACAAACAATCATTTAAAAAGAATTATGCATAAAATGACATTTGAGTTATATAATGAGGAGATGGAGACAAAAGAGGCAGATGGCATCCAGATAGACAAAGAAAATTGACATTTTTTTTATTTGAATTGATAAAAGACATTGAGACATTTATTTTGAAAGGAATAGAAAGGAAATGCAACAACGATTCTCAATGTGCCCCTTTAACAAAAACAGTCTTCTTTGGTGAGCTCCTGCCGGAAAACCCTAATCCTGCCCTGTGGGGACGATGCTTTTGGATCATTGGCTCGACACGACCATCTTCATTTTTGCCTAGTCCTTTAAAGGGTTGATAACCATGCTTCAGAAGTAAATCAAATCCCTTTCTTACTTTCATGAATTGTGGAAACAATGGATGATCTTTGACAGTGTCGTAGCTGACACGACCTCCAATCTTGAAGAACTTGGGACCTTTCCATCGGGTCATGGCTACAGTGTGCAGGGATAATTCTGATGTTGCCTGGAGTATCTCCTGACTTTCTTTGAGATTGATTTCTTCATTCTCTCTGATGCTAGGAATATCTGCAGTGAATGATGGTCGAGGTATCATAGGCTGTGGGAGCCTTTCTTCCGGGTCCTCTCCGAGCACAGTTGTAATCATTCCACCTTTTGACCATTTTACGCATTGATGTAAGGTGGAAGGTACTGCATTTGCGTTATGAATTCATGTCCTTCCGAGCAGCAAATTGTAAGTGGGTGGCACATTGACCACATGAAAAAGCACTGAATGTACAGAATAGTTGATGAACACTTCCAGGAATATCTTGCCTTTGGCCCTCTGACCATGATTGTCAAACCCATAGATGGTAATAGGATCTGGAACGTATTCTTCTTCCTTAATGCCTAGCGCCTTTGCGGTCATTTCAGGACATATATTGAGGCTGCTGCCTCCATCTACTAGCACATGGGGTACTGTCATTCCCCTTACCCGAACGATGATGTAAAGAGCATTATTGTGAAAGGAATGAGGTTTTGGAAGGTCCTCATCCGAGAAAGTGATTGGCGCATTGGTCATGGCCGAATTCACTATTTGTGCCATGTCTTCAGGAGTGGTACTGGGCTTAACTTTGATTTTTCTGAGCAAATCATCCAGTACTTGCTGATGCTTGCAGGAACTCTTGGCCAAGTCAAGAATGGAAACATTGGACAGAGCGGTCAGAGGCTTCTGACTTGAATTCTCCGGCTTGGGCTTGATGATTTGATAGAGAAAATCAGGAAGTCCCTTTGACTTGGGGGCTGACTTTACAGATGCTTCAAAGACTTTCATCTTGCCCAATGCCGAGATTAGATCCATCTTCTTAGAATCAAGAGTTGCTTGTTGAAGCACTGACACCTGATGTTGAACTTGTAGATCTTGTGTAGAACACGGCTTGATGTGTTCGTGAGGTAGGAATGGTTGGGCAGATACTACTGCTGTGGTGTGTGAAGGAAAAGGCTGCTTAAGAATGTCCATTTTTTCTTCTTCTTCTCCTTCTACCTGTGATCATCGCAAAATTTTTCCTCTCTCGTTGGTTTCTCTCTCTTCCTTCTCTTTTCCTTTTCTAACCTCTATTCTCCTCCTTTTTGAAAGGAGATGAATAAAAGAAAGAAAAGAAAGAGAGAAAAGAAAAGAAGAGAAAGAAAGAGAGAAGAGGAACTATTTTGCGCGGTCTCACTTGACCTTGATTTGAAAGAATTTAGAAATTTAAACTCGCCTCCGTTTTGAAAATTTGCGGGAAAAAAAATGGAGAGACGGGATTTGCTCGTCGGTACGAGGTTCGACCGTTCCTGGCGCCTTTACCAGGGGTAATCGAACCAAGGATCGAATCTATGCCTTTTGCTTTGCCTAAATATAATCTAAGAATTTATTCTAACTCTAAATGCACAAAGAATCATACTTGTGCAATGCAAGGATGTATGCTCTTTTGAAAATTGATTTAGAAATTTCCAAGTATTCTGAGATGAAATTGGTAAAGGAGTGAAGAAATGATTTAATCTAACTTTGAATTTGAGATAGATCAGAGAAGTTCTAAGTCTTTGAAGTAATTTAGAGTTTGGAAGAATAGATCTTGGCTTTGAGAAAGAATGATTTGAAGCTTTTTTTGAAATGAAGGAAAGTGAAGTCTCAAAGTCAAAATTGAACTTTGAATTTGAACCTGAATTTAGGAAAAGAAATGAACACTTGAGATGGAATTGAATTTAGATTTCTGAAGTTGGAAATTTGGAATGGATCTGAGAAATCCGGATGGTATTTAAGAATAGAAATGGATTTAAGAGATTCAGATTAGATCCGAAAATGGAATTGAAATCTAGAATTGGAATTAGATTCCGGATGCTAAACAGAATGGGATCCGAGATTTGGAATCCAAGATGGACTTGGGTTCTGGATCCTAAAATGGAGTGGATCTGAAGTCTGAGATCCAAATGTAGAATTGGATTCTGGATCCTAAAAATGGATTTGGATCTGAAGTCTAAGATCCAATGTAGAGTTAGGTTCTAGATCCTAGAATGGATTAGGATCTAAAGTCTAAGATCCTAAAGTGAAATTGGTGCTGGATCCTATAAGAAAATTGGATCTGAAGTCTGAGATCCAATATGAGTGTTGAATCCTGGATCTTAAAAATGGATTTGGAGTTAAATTCAGAAGATGAATCAAGAATTTCTAAGTCTGATTTGAATTTGGGAAAAGGAATTTTTAAAAATTGAATTTTGAATATACAGATGAATCCCAAAGTCAATTTAGACCTTGGATTTGAAGTTTGAATTTGAAATGAATTAAGAATCTCAAAGTTAAATTGAACTTTGAGTTTGATTGGAGCTTTTGAAAATGAATTTGAAATTTCAAAGTCAAATTGAACTTTGAAATCTGATTGTGAATTTGAAATCTCAAAGTCGAATTGAACTTTGAGATTAAAAATAGAATTTCGAAAAATGAAAGGATGAATTGGATTTGATAAGGATTGAAGATAGATTTAGGAAGGTATTTACATTACTTGGAGTTTTGAAAAAAAGGAATTTTGGAAATATGATGCAATTCTATCCAAATGATGAATGAATTTAAATTTTTGAAATTGGATTTTGAAAAGTTATTCCATTCTTTAAATGAATTAAAACAAGATTGAAGATATAATACATACTTGACTATGGTCATTGAATGTATTATACAATAATCTATATTTGAATTCAAGAGAAGAATAAAATACATTTGGTGCTTTTATGAAATTAACTCTCAATATACCCTGACTATGGCCATTGGTATATATTTTGAGTCAATTTTAAGTTAAATTCTAATAAAAGGAGAAAATATTTAAGGAAATATGATGAATTTTGGAAGATGGATCCAGTGTGGATCCAGTGTTATTTTATAAAAGATAAAGATCCTAAGTTTTGTTTACATCCCGACTATGGCCGTTGATGTAAATCATCAATTTAGGACTAGTTTACCTCTTATGAAATGGTGCACGTGCCATTCGTGTTGCCGTTGTGAGAATTTGAGAAATAAAGGCAAAAAAAAAATGCATGAAAACAAACAATTCATGATGTTTATAATGCTCATCCATCCTATCTAAAACAGGAAAAATGTAAATTCTCATTAAGATCTGACACATGAAATCGAATTTATAACTCCAAGTGATGCTTTCTACATATTCCCCTGCAAAACACTTGAGTTAATATATAAAAGAAAAATAGAAGAAAAATTGCACATATAGATGTTAATGACAACAATTGCTCATATGTCCAGATATTTGAGATCTAAGTTGTGGGAAAGATGGAATTGATATGTATTTATATACATATATACATGCATATGTATGTGTATACATATATGTAAATGAACATAAATGTGTATATTTACACACACATATCTATATATATATATATATATATATATATATATATATATATATATATATATATATATATATATATATATATATATATATATGAGTGGAAGGGTGAGTTGGGGCAAGTGAGTAGAATATGCAGCAGCCATGTGAAGGCGGTGCTGAAAATGTGAGGTTGCAGTAGGTATTGAGACTAATACCTACGTGAGGCTGGGGTTAGGTGTGGATGTACAGGATCATGACTGGCTCAAGTGACTGTTTGATATTGGCAAAAGATTGGCTGATGATATAAGAGTGGAGATTTCCTTCTGCTGAATCACAGGGGACTGCGCGACACTATTAGAACTCTGGACTGGGCATGGACATTGTGCCCCAACTTAAATGGTTTATTGAGAGTTGCTGTAATTGAGAGGGCACTTTTAATTTCTGATGATTACAAAAAGCCGCTGAAAGGGATCCAATGGTAGTCCACTCTTTACTACTTAAGAGCGAAGTAGCCGGAAATTCTATCCTGGAGGTGCAGAGGGCAATGGCCATCATATGACTGGGGCAAATAGGTCACTAAATGTAGTGAATGGTGAATTGCTGGGATATGATGAACATAAGCATAAGGCATTTGCGACTGTAGGAAATCACTGTGCGTGTATGACCTGCAGCAAATAGCATGTACATGCTGCTGTAGGGCAAAGTATAGATATGAAAGAGGTTGACAATAGTGGGCTTGTGTTAAGGGCTGGAAATGAGCTATTAATATAATGATACACGACTAGGTATTATATAGGCTCAAAATGATGGAGTGGTGAAGTTCGGCTCAACAGAGCCTGATCTTTCACAGGGGATTAAGATCTAATCTTGGAATAGCAGGATATCGAAATCCTGTTGTGTATCTTCAGTGCACCAGAAGGTAAAACACCCTTTTCAAATGTAGAATTGGATTCTGGATCCTAAAAATGGATTTGGATCTGAAGTCTAAGATCCAATGTAGAGTTAGGTTCTGGATCCTAGAATGGATTAGGATCTAAAGTCTAAGATCCTAAAGTGAAATTGGTGCTGGATACTATAAGAAAATTGGATCTGAAGTCTGAGATCCAATATGAGTGTTGAATCCTGGATCTTAAAAATGGATTTGGAGTTAAATTCAGAAGATGAACCAAGAATTTCTAAGTCTGATTTGAATTTGGGAAAAGGAATTTTTAAAAATTGAATTTTGAATATACAGATGAATCCCAAAGTCAATTTAGACCTTGGATTTGAAGTTTGAATTTGAAATGAATCAAGAATCTCAAAGTTAAATTGAACTTTGAGTTTGATTGGAGCTTTTGAAAATGAATTTGAAATTTCAAAGTCAAATTGAACTTTGAAATCTGAATGTGAATTTGAATATAAAAATGAATTTGAAATCTCAAAGTCGAATTGAACTTTGAGATTAAAAATAGATTTTCGAAAAATGAAAGGATGAATTGGATTTGATAAGGATTGAAGATAGATTGAGGAAGGTATTTACATTACTTGGAGTTTTGAAGAAAAGGAATTTTGAAAATATGATGCAATTCTATCTAAATGATGAATGAATTTAAATTTTTGAAATTGGATTTTGAAAAGTTATTTCATTCTTTAAATGAATTAAAACAAGATTGAAGATATAATACATACTTGACTATGGTCATTGAATGTATTATACAATAATCTATATTTGAATTCAAGAGTAGAATAAAATACATTTGGTGCTTTTATGAAATTAACTCTCAATATACCCTGACTATGGCCATTGGTATATATTTTGAGTCAATTTTAAGTTGAATTCTAATAAAAGGAGAAAATATTTAAGGAAATATGATGAATTTTGAAAGATGGATCCAGTGTGAATCCAGTGTTATTTTATAAAAGATAAAGATCCTAAGTTTTGTTTACATCCCGACTATGGCCGTTGATGTAAATCATCAATTTAGGACTAGTTTACCTCTTATGAAATGGTGCACGCGCCATTCGTGTTGCCGTTGTCAGAATTTGAGAAATAAAGGCAAAAAAAAAAAAATGCATGAAAACAAACAATTCATGATGTTTATAATGCTCATCCATCCTAGCTAAAACAGGAAAAATGTAAATTCTCATTAAGATCTGACACATGAAATCAAATTTATAACTCCAAGTGATGCTTTCTACATATTCCCCTGCAAAACACTTGAGTTAATATATAAAAGAAAAATGGAAGAAAAATTGCACATATAGATGTTAATGACAACAATTGCTCATATGTCCAGATATTTGAGATCTAAGTTGTGGGAAAGATGGAATTGATATGTATTTATATACATATATACATGCATATGTATGTGTATACATATATGTAAATGAACATAAATGTGTATATTTACACACACATATCTATATCTATATATATATATATATATATATATATATATATATATATATATATATATGAGTGGAAGGGTGAGTTGGGGCAAGTGAGTAGAATATGCAGCAGCCATGTGAAGGCGGTGCTGAAAATGTGAGGTTGCAGTAGGTATTGAGACTAATACCTACGTGAGGCTGGGGTTAGGTGTGGATGTACAGGATCATGACTGGCTCAAGTGACTGTTTGATATTGGCAAAAGATTGGCTGATGATATAAGAGTGGAGATTTCCTTCTGCTGAATCACAGGGGACTGCGCGACACTATTAGAACTCTGGACTGGGCATGGACATTGCGCCCCAACTTAAATGGTTTATTGAGAGTTGCTGTAATTGAGAGGGCACTTTTAATTTCTGATGATTACAAAAAGCCGCTGAAAGGGATCCAATGGTAGTCCACTCTTTACTACTTAAGAGCGAAGTAGCCGGAAATTCTATCTTGGAGGTGCAGAGGGCAATGGCCATCATATGACTGGGGCAAATAGGTCACTAAATGTAGTGAATGGTGAATTGCTGGGATATGATGAACATAGGCATAAGGCATTTGCGACTGTAAGAAATCACTGTGCGTGTATGACCTGCAGCAAATAGCATGTACATGCTGCTGTAGGGCAAAGTATAGATATGAAAGAGGTTGACAATAGTGGGCTTGTGTTAAGGGCTGGAAATGAGCTATTAATATATGGATACACGACCAGGTATTATATAGGCTCAAAATGATGGAGTGGTGAAGTTCGGCTCAACAGAGCCTGATCTTTCACAGAGGATTAAGATCTAATCTTGGAATAGCAGAATATCGAAATCCTGTTGTGTATCTCCAGTGAACCAGAAGGTAAAACACCCTTTTCAATCCAGCCGATCGAAATTTTTGGCAATAAGTCAAAAGGAAAACAACAGAGTCTGTTCATGATGTCCCTTTTCTGTTAAATTCAACCAGAAACCTATTATGAAGGGCATTTTGCTGATAAATCCTATGATTTATAAAATGATTAAAATGACTACTTCTATTAGTCTAACCAAATTGTCAACACTCAAGGACTGTTTTGGTGTCAAAGCATTGTTTCTCAGGAGCCTGCTTGATGTCAGTTTACAAGAGTTACCATCTGCTGAACCTTGAAATCTCTAGGGCATGCACTAAAATGTTAGAACGGGTATCAATTTACATAGATATCTTCAAAATTGAAAATGGAAGAAGAAGAAAGAAAGAAAAAAAAAAAATGTGTGGCAATTAACAAAGTGAGAATGAACCTGCAACATAGTATTAGCAACACCCAAATAAGAGACTAAGAGATTGGATGATTCATCAATTGCTTACCCATATTCATTAAGATGCTGAAATGCATTGATTGGGGCAAATTTTCATGATTATTGGCAATAACATACTAGTTCTATGGACATGATAAACTTGAATGGATTAGCTGGCTTACTATAACGGGAAATAAATCTATGATCATGCAATGGGAGATGCGCTGGATAAAATACAATGATGATCAACACATGAAAAGTGGGTGTAATCTGCGTATATGACTCCAAGGTGGAGGTATTTACAGGTGATAAACATAGATACAGAAAAAAAAAAGTTACGTATACTGATGATAAGATTTACGTAAGGGATTGACAAATATACTGAAGATAACGAAACTTCATTAGAATTCTGGAACATACCTTAAGAAGAAAAAGAAATCTCAACAATGGCGACGTCTCCAATTCTATGTCTCTAGTTCTCATCCCTGAGGACAAGCTTTTACCAAGTCCTGTATTGACTGCCTCAGTGATACAGCCTTCCCGAGATGAGTTTTTACACAGGTCTGCCACTGACTCAGAGAATTCCTCACCCATGCCAAACGTGATTCCCTCATTGGATGAAGGAACGATTTAGATGGGTCAAACAGGTTTCTCTGATCTCATTTTCCTACCTTTATCAACCTCGGAATAACCCTGCAAATCTCAAATTTTTTTAGAAAAATATACCCGGGTCAAATGAATTGAGACTGATGATAATGCTATGACCATTAATGCTGTTATCAAAACATGAGCTACAGGATACCAGGATGCAGGCATAAAAAATTTTTCTTACACCGAGTCATAGCATCATTCTATCAGATAATAAAAAAAAACAACAAGCCTTCACAATTTTATCCATAATCCTGATGACATTACCGAGGTGATCTTGGCGCCTGATCAGTGTTTTGCGAGGCCGATTTTGCCCAGACCTAAGAACTCAAAAGCGTGAACCAAGATTAAGTAAGAATTTCACATATATTCAAGTTGCAAACTTCGATCTGACATATGATCAGAGGCGTGACATATAGAGCCGACCCTTCAATCAAACTATTACACCCAACTGCAGTGGGATCTTTTGCATGAGAATGACCAAATTAGCTCAGTAATACCACAAAATACAAGATATTTCTTAACTAATATACTATTTATTCATGGGTTTTCACGGGAGAGCATAGATGGACTTCATGATAATATCAAGAACTAACATGGTATTACAGCAAGAAAACAACGAATCCTTTACAATTTGCGATTCCCTAGCCATTTTTTTTTTGGAGAGAAAATGGAGATCAAACCTGTAATGGAAATATGGCCTTCACGAAGTGATCTCGACGCTGGCACTCTAAGAGGGAGCTTCCATCCGCGGATTGATCTAATAATTTCTGATGAACTCTCGTAAACATTGGATTAACGTCAGATCATCTTGAATGAAAATTACAAATAAAACTATTCCCTCTTTTCAATCAGGATCACCATTGTTTGATTCTGAACTAAACTCTCCCAAATGCTTTACCCCCTTTCATACATTTCAATGACACCGTGGGTGTACGAGAGATTTTATCAGTAAGTTGACAACCGATTCTTGGGAATCGGTATGCGAATCCACGATGAACAAGAGGGTGAAAACACATTCAGATTGGCATGTCTGTGACCATTGGCCTAAGGCAGATGACATCGAAATCTTCTTGAGAGGTTTGCATCTTAAGGGAGAAACGTTAAGTCTCTGTGAGATGCAGGGACTCCAAACGCAATACATAATGAACTAGCAATCAGAGCAGATGAAAATCGATAAAAAAAAAAAAATTAAGATTCAGATGCAAAATGAATCCCAAAACAGAGGCTATCCGCCATATCAGATTCAATTATTGAAATACTAGGGTTAAAACCAGAGAGAGATATGATACGTACATGCAGAAGCAAATCATAATTTTGGAAAAATACAAAGAGAAAAAAAAAATCGGAAATAAATTGACCATAAATTGGAATAAACAACAGAAAAGGGGGAATAAAATGAAATGAAAGAAGATATAAAACAGATAAAAAAAAAATGTTGGAACGGTGGTTCCATTTGCTGTAGCATAGAAGAGGGGTTGGGATTGCTATAAGCAACCCAACACACTCGATAATGCGTTAATGGGGCAAAACAAAGGAATTTAAGGAGTTAAAGATGAAGGAAAGGAAAAATAAGACTCTTACCAGTTTCTTTGCTTTTGGCTGAAGGAGGAGAGGCTTTCCTTTTGTGCACTACCACAGGCTCGATCGCATTTTCCACCAAGAGAGTGAAAGAGAAGAGGCCGAGAGGGAATGGGAAAGGGAAATCGAAGAAGAAGAAGTTAAGAGGGTGAAAGAGAGGGTGCAAATGGATGGTTCATGAAAGAGGGGAAAGTGAAGAAAAAGGGGGAAATGAGCGATGGATGCTGAGGATGGAGGAAGGCGTTGGAGTGAAGAAGCGGTCGATTGAGAGGGTAATGAGAGTTATTTACAGGAAAGGGGAGGGGTGAAGACGATGCATGAAGGAAAAAGGGGTAATGGTGGGGTGAAGACGGGTGCCTTTGGAGGAACGATAGGGTTTGTTAAATAGGGGAAGAGGGAAGAACCGAGAAGGTGATTCGGTTGGCGATGGAGGGCTTAGAGGGGATCCAGGTGATGGAGGGCTTGAGTGAATCCTCTGGAGGGTTCGGTGGAAGGAGGGCGCACATGGGATCGGCCATGGAGGGTTTTTTTTTTTGGGGGGGGGGAGGATCCTTCTGAAGGGGGAAGAAGAGTGAGAACTTTCGAAAAAAAGGGCGGAGAGAGAGGCGTTGTTCCTCCTTTATGAAAAACCCTAAAACAGGATTTTGCAATATACCCCCTTTTACTTTCAAGTTTTTACCAAGAGGGGTTTTTAACGATCTTTTTGCAAAAAGGTGTTTTCAAAAGGCTTTATTTGGCAAAAAGAATGGTTTTTTTTAAAAAGGAGTTTTAAAAAACTATATTTTTTTTTCTTTTCTATTTATATTTTCCATTTTTTTTGTATTTTTGTAATAGAAAAACTAAGATTTTATGAAAACTAAGTTTTAAACACTAATTTTTTTGTATTTTTGTGAGAAATATTTACAAAAAGTATTTTTCTGAGAATTTCCGACCATTTCGGGGAAATTTCTTCAGAAGAGTGGGTCTGGACCCAAGTTTTGAGAAAATGTTCGAATTTTAACACTCGAATCGAGAAATTCAATGTGATGGATCCAAACGGATGTCGAATGGACTATCCGAGCTATTTGAAGGCTATTTTTGGTATTTTCTATAATTTTTAATTTAAAATTTGAACAAGAAGATTCAGATTTGAATCTGGACAATGGATCCAGATCCAAAATCAATTTAAACATATGAAATAAATTTAATTTCAATAAAACTAGAGAAATGAACTGGAATTTAGATTTGAAATGACTCATTTGCTTAAAAAATGAATTTAGGGGCAAAAATGGAATATTTAAAAGATTTTGAAAAATTTGGGGTGTTCACACTACCAATAGATTTTTATCGATAAGATCCTGCACAATGTTCTTGAGAACGAAACAGTTCTCAGTGCTGTGTCCCACTGTTCTGTGAAACTTGCAGAATTGATCCTTCCATTTCCACATAGGCACAGGGGGATCAGCCAACCTCGGTAACTTGACCATTTCCTTCGACAACATATACTCGAGCACATCTTCGAGTGATTGATCGAGAGGAGTGAATTTTCGGTCATAACTGTAAGACCTGCAATTTTTCAGAAAATATCTGAATAAAATTCATGAGGCATTTACCGGTAAAAATAGCATTTTTTCTCAGAATGCGAAACGAATCAATTCCTGCGAGCCAGTTATACTTAGGATATTCGTCGAATCGCGAATATATGCTCGAACACTCTGGAAGCCATAACTTCCTACCTGAATGAAATCAAAGGATTCCTGCGAGCCAACTTTCTTAGTTACGTCAATACGAAGGGAATGGCGTACTCAGAATTTTTCGGAAAAAATCGCCGGAAACTCGAAATTCTTGCGGGACCCACGGAAATATTGGTGGGACCCACAGAAATATTCCTCAGAAAATATCTGCTGGGACCCACAAAATATCCCATGGAAATATCTAGGTGGGCCCCACACCAAGGAACCTCTTGGAATTAAAAAGAAGCCAAGGGGGTAGAAGGGGCATGGAAAAACCCAAAAGGAGGTGGGCTTGGGCTATAAATAGCCCTCCTCACTCTCTCTCTTCTCATAAAAATCAACCCCCCTTCTCTCTCTTGCCTTCTCTCTCTCTCCTAAACCTCCCCTACCTAGCCTAGCCCACCTGACCTGGTCTGAGCCTGCCTGACTTAGCCTGAGCCTGCCTGACCTGGTCCTAGCTCACCTGACCTGGGTCTGAACCCACTTGACCTAGTCCTAACCTAGTTGACTTGACTTGAAACTAGTTGGGTTTAAAGTCAAAGTCAAAGTCCCTTTTTGTCCAGATTCCGGTTTGGATTTCTGAACCCAGACTTAGCCTACTTGAGCTGAGCTCGAACCTGCTGAACCCAGTTGACTTGGACCGAACCCTGTTTGGTTCAAACCACTTAGGTTGAGTAGCTTGACCTACTCTACCTCTTTCTCAACTAAGTCAGCTTCATCTGACTTAGTCTGACCTCTCGAAGGAAGGCTCGAAGCCAAAGAGGCAACCCGGAGCCGTTTCTTCCACGATTTGAAGTAAGTTCGCTTCGTTGATCCATCTCTCTCAAGTATTTGACTGTTTGTATATAGAATATACTTTCTGAAATAGTATCTTGCTTTAGTTCTTGATTGAGCTCTTTTTGGACACTTCGGTGTTCACCCGCTCGTCTCGTAACTATCGTCAGATATATCTATGTTCAAACACGCAGTATATGCGTTTTTAAAATGGTATCTCGCCCTAGTTCTTGGTTGAACCCTTCAGAACACTTCGGTGTTCACCCGCTCGCCTCGTAACTATCGTTGGATACGGATCTAGGTGTATATCTGCTGATTCTGCCGACGCGTCCTATATCGCACAGGCTATGTAATTTACCTTTGCCGTCGCGTCGTATGATGCCAAGGCTCCCTGTTTTCTGCACTTCCGATTACTGCACTTCCGATTATGCATTTACTTACGCCGTCGCGTCGAACGATGCCAAGGCTCCTGCTTTCTGCAATGTATTTACTTATGCCGTCGCGTCGAACGATGCCAAGGCTTCTGCTTTGTTATATCTGTAGAATATTTCGTTCAGTTACACACCCTGAACAATAGTATATGCATTTCTTTACGCCGCCGCTGTATAAAGCACAGGCTTCTGCTTATACTACAGATATGGCGCATAAATGAGCGTTCAAATGGAGATCAACTCCAAATCGCCAATGCGATTCCCTGACCGCTCCTCGTTCAAGATTCTGCTTGACGAATGAAGCCCCTATTGGAAAGGCTTCGCTTTTTGGCAAAATGCTCTTTACGTAAAGACTAAGCAATTACGTATGGCCTGGCTATGGCCAAGGGTTCCTGCAACCTTGATGGATGCAAAGTACGCACAACGGTGCGCATCCATTTCCCGAATTAAGCGTGGCGATTTCCTACCAAAGAGGGGAGATGCCGCTGAAATGGATAAAAGAAACGCACGCTTTTTCCGTAAAAGAGAAGAAGTGCTGCTGAAAGTTTTGAAGAAGCTAAGAATAGCTCAGAAAGAACGTAGCAGGATACTCTGACATATAGCAGAGTGCTACCCAGTTCATGGTTTGCCCTCTACAACGTAGAAGGGTTCGTCGCACCACTGCCGGTAGAGCAGGGGAGGTGCTGACGAAATGGTTGGTAGAAGAGCTGCCGGAACCAATGGAACGGCATAATGATGTCCGTTGATGGAACGATGCCAGATCGGCTCGTATCCTTGTGCCTGCAAGGGCACCTTGCTCGTAAGGGCCGCTGAGCCGGAGTAAAGGTTGCGCCTTGGCTAGGTTTGGACTCGTTGCGTAAAAATACACCGAGTAGTCGATCTATTTAGATCGAGTCATATGCATGCTCATTGAGAACGGTTACACAACCAGACTCGTAAGGGCCGAAGAGCCAGAGTGTGTTGTTTCCACCCAAAGAGGTGTGATGCTCGTGGTGGCTGAAGTGCCAAAGAGCGGTGTTCTGCATGCATATGAATAAGACTTAAGGTCGCACATACCCCGCGGTTGAAAATCGTGTTAGGGGTACCGCCTCAGTAATGACTGTGTTGGGGCAGACTGAATGGGGTCGGGTACATACTCCCGTAGTGCTGAAAGCACGGGCTGCCTAAATGGCATGCAGATTCTGTCCAAGTAATTGTAAGACTGGCAGACCCCTTCAGTAATTGTAAGATTCTGTCTAAATTTTTTTTTTGAAAAACATAAGATGCGCCCCTTTTGGAAAACGGCTGATTTTCAAAATCTCAGTTTTCAAAAGTTTTAAAAACATAACGGAGCTCTTAAAAGAGGACTGCGTTTTTTTTTGTTTTTGAGGAAAGAGGCTGAAGGTCTTTAAAAGACCCAGCTATTGATTGAAAGAGGGGGGCAACCATTGAACGAGAGAGGGGGAATTGAATTGGAGATTGGCGGTTTTTGCAGGGTCTTCCATCACCAGGAGCGACATCTTCCATCCAACGTGAAGGACCTTCCACTCCCAGCCAACTGCAATACCATCCTTCAGCCACTTCAGCCCATCAACAGAAGAAGCTCCAGCCAGCGTTTGCTACATTTTCTTCAACCCATCTAGCAAGGGAAATCCAACATTTCTCCCATTCTATTTCAGCCCAGCTCTATAGAAGAGGATATACCTCTTTATCGTGGGCTGTAAGTCGATTGATGCAGAGGATATACAAGGAGCCCCAATCTGCAATCGCCCTTCAGCAGGCTCCATCTTCCTTCAGTCCAGCCACAGGGAATCGATCTTCAATTGCTGTCTACAAGGTCGTTTGGAGCAGGGATCTACAAGGCTGTTTAGCTGGAATTGATGGAATCTATAAAGTTCAATTGATGCAGTGGATTCATCAAGTTTTACATATTTCCTGCATCTCCAAGAGAAGAGGATCAACCTCTTGATCGTGGGTATAAGTTGTTCGGTGCAGAGGATCCACGAGCCTCTTTGGTGGTGGTGTGCGCACGCCAATGATGTTATGCTTTCAATCTGCTATGAGCTGCCATTTCAGCACATTGTTGAGTTCATTGTTCACAAATCAATTTCTGTTTCAATGTATCGTATAAGGATCGCACAGGAGTAGAGATTATCTTAGTGAATACTTAGGGAGGAACTCGATATCTATAAGAAAAATCTGGAAGATATGGTTGCTTTGGAGCTATCAAATATTTAGTTATATTTTTTTTATTTCGTCAATGATGTAACAATCAAAATGTAAACTTTGGAATAATATTTACTTTTACTGCTTAGATTAGGTTGCATCTCATATAGTTTGATTTCAGTAATATCCTAATTATATGATGCACATATCTCAATTTTCCAAATTCACCGTGGATGAACACAAATGGCACGTGCACCAACTCTTAGAGAGTTGATGAACTCGGTGGAGTCCACATTTACGGCCCTAGTCGGAATATGGACGAGACCCAGATCCATCATCTCTCTACCAGTCACATTGAGCCTACACTCTTAGGCTTTCTTGAAAATGCACCTCATATTTCCAATGTTTTCAAAATATTGTGAATTAATTCAAATAAACCCTGAATATATTCATGGCCATAGTCAGAATATCTGAAGGATTTACTTTGGCTTAATCCACATTTTTCCAACCAATTTTTCAGAAATCTTTTCAAAGTGCATTCATTCATTCAAATCATTTGCATCATTCGTTTTCTCATGATTTTCTCAAAAGATTTTCACTTCATGGAATCGATTTTCTCAAGAAACTATGATGATATTCGGAGTTGGATTTTCCAAATCAAAGTTTTCCTATGATTTCCCCTGAAAATGCTATTTTCTTAAGATCCATTTTCAAAAGGAATTTTCATCTTTCTCAAAAATAAAAATAAAAAAATCGATTTTCAGAAATTTCAAGGACAAGATTCTTAGGAATTCAATTTCCTGAATTTTGAATTTCCTTCTCTAATGAGTTTTCTTACAAATTTTCCATCATTTTCCTAAGAAAATTCTCCAAGTCCGAGTTTTCCTGAGAAGTTCTTTCCTTTCAAGTATTCATCTTTTCTCAAGAATTCCTTCCAATTTTCCCGAGATTCTCATTTCTTCATGGATTTCCAAGTCTTTCTAAACTTTCTCAAAATTTTCCTGAGATTCCCATTTCTTCATGATTTTTCAAATCTGATAAACTTTCTCAAGATTTTCTCGAGATTCTCATTTTTTTTTTTTGATTTTCCAAGTCCTTATAAACTTTCTCAAGATTTTCTCGAGATTCTCTCTTCTTCAAGATTTTCCAACTCTTTATAAACTTTCTCGAGATTTCAAACCTTCTTCGTCTGAGTTTTTCTGAGAGATTGATTTCCATCTTTTCCTAAGAACTACTTTTCAACTTTAAATATTTTCTAAGCATACATCATAGTTTTCCAACTTATATTTTACCAAATCTCATAGCACATGCCTGAATTCTTTGTGCATTTAGGATAGAACATAATTTCAATGATTTTACTAAGTCAAGCATAATTTTGGTCCTTGGTTCGATTACCCCTGTTAAAGGCGGCAGGAACGGTCGAACCTCGTACCGACAGGTCGAGCCCCATCCCATGGATTTTCCTGCAATTTTCAAAACGGAGGCGAGTATTTCAAAACAATTTCCAAAATCCGGTCAAGTTTGAATCGCGAAAGCATTTCCCACTCTCTTCCGCAAGGAAGGGAAGACGGGAAAAATTTTGCGACGATAACAGGTTTGGCGACCGTGATGGGACCTGTCCTTGTCTGACTTAAATTGTGCTTGATTTAGTTCAATTATCGAAATTATGTTCACAAAATGTCAGCTTTTACTTTCAATATCATGTGAGCCTGGGAGCCTAGATTCTGACCTAGCTGACATTGACCGCATATAGCTTAGGCATGGTTTGGTAGGACCAGATTGAGGAGAAATTTTCATGCTCACATAGACTTAGGTCTAAATACAACTCTCCTCAATTTAGGATCTGAATGTAAACAATGTATGCTTCTTCAAAGATTTTCAAAAGTCTATCTCTCTAGGATTTAGAGCCATCTATTTCTTGCATGTGATCATTTTTTTCAAAACCTCCATTACCTATCATTACCCAGTCTTCACGTTGTTGGGCTCTCTTCCAGAACCCTAGTTCGGGACAGAGCCTCACAACTGGGCCAATTATTTGGGTTAACACCCCCCTACCACGTACCGCGGGCCACAGTCCGAAGTATATCGGTAGGCGCTCAAGGATGTTGGAAAACCTTACCTTAGAACCGGAGTTTAAATTATATGCCACGTACCTCGGATTTCGGTTCGGGTATATCGGCATAACTGGATTGGACAAAGATGATCTGAACCTAGAGTTAGGATTAGGGTCCTACAACTGTTTTCAAAATAATGCATCTAGAGTCAACCTTATAGGGAGTGTTGTATGTGCATAAATGTTTGTGCATGATGTGATTGTTCGTACATTACCTCTATTTTCTTACATTTTTCCAAAATATTTTCAAATATCCATATTCTCATCTTTTCCTTTTATTTTCTCAAACCCTGGATGATTTTCCCAAATATCCAATTTCTTTCAAAACTCCAGGTGATTTTTCCTTCTTCCGTTCTACTGGATCTCGAATTTCCAGCTGCATTTTTATCCTGCCTGCAATTTTCCAAAATCATATGTTTTCTCTCATTGGATTTTCAATTCTTTTGTCTATTTGCAAAAAATCTTCATCTTATTTTCCTCGTGCATACCTTGACTATTGCGGTGAAAATTGTTTACCCACTTGCCTTCTCCTTGTTCTAAATCCATTTGCAGATTGTTTTTCCAAGAAATATCTCTTTCCTTCAAAATGGTGTTTTTTTTCTCGTGGTTGACGACCTCGCCTAGGTAACAAGGCACATTTTTCGTTGTTATTTCTCTTACAAAGAATGACAACACAATTGTCGTGATTTCAGCGACGACTCCATCCCTAGTAATGGGATATTCTTCCAATTGTCTACCATATCGTCAATAATCATTTTTTTTTTTCAATCCAAAATTTCCTTAGAGTCTAATCAAGACTTCATCCTGCAGAGAGAGCATCCTCAATATTTGATAGTTCGAACAAGGTCAGGAAGAAGAACCACATCATCACAGCACTCCTCAGCCTCAGAAGGCGAAATGGATCATCCCGTGAATCAAGATCAACAACAAGAGGAGGATGGCATAGACCCACAGATGTATGCTATGTTCCAGAAAATGATGACCAAAATGATGAGTGAACAGGCTGGGACCAGTGTAGAGAAGAACCCATTCAGAGAGAAGTTTCATGGGCACAAGGATAAGAAGAACTCCAAGAAGCAAATTCAGCCAGAAGAAATATCAGATGAATCAGAATCAGAGGAAGACACCAATGAAGAATATGAGGTGCCTCCGGTATTTCAGAAACAGGGCCAAAAACAAAGGAGGAGTCGCAAATCAAAGAATCAAGTTGCAGAAGAGCCCCTGCAGTCACAGTTCAAAGAAATGGCCAAAGTTGTTAAAGACCTGCAAGCTCACGACAAGGGCAAGAAAGCCTTCACTAGCGAGGATTTTTATGATGGCTTAGAAGGAGACGAAGATCTGGAAAATCTGCCTCGCAAGTTCATCAAGTTCGATGGTTCTGGTGATCCCAAAGCCCACCTCGCCATGTTCTTCGCCGAATGCTCCAAATTCAAGAGAGACAATAGAGCCCTATTTCTCTGTTTTCCTCGTAGCTTAGAAGGCACTGCTGCCAAGTGGTACTTCGAGCATATCAATCCAATCGAGCTGCGAGAATTCGATAAGGTGGTCAATTTATTCATCGAGCGATTTCTGTTCAATACTGAAGCGCTACCAACGTTAAATCACCTCTGTAATCTGAAGCAGGGAGATAATGAAAAGGCAAGAGACTTCATTCGCAGATGGAGAGAGACCTGCAACAAAATGAGGGATCCTATATCAGAAAGGCATGCTTTATCCTTAATCCTCAACAATTTTTTGCAACCTCTGAGAGGATTAATCTCTACCTCACCCTCCAAGTCTTTCGTTGAACTCATTGAACGAGCTGAATGGCTCGAAATGGGAGTAGAGAATGGAGTCTATGAAGGCCTTACCATTGCAAGAAACAGTCAAGATGCCAAAAAGAAGGCTCACTTCACTTTTGCGGCCAAATCTTTCAATAATAGCAAAGGCAACAAGAATGATCATGGCAACAGTTTAGAAAGAATCAAAAGGCAAAAAGGGAAGGACATCAACAATGATAAACCTCTCCAATCCAGCCCTCAGCATCAAAAGAAAGATCAGGAAAAATCAAAGCGCAAGGACTGGAGAACTGATCGAGAATTCACCCCTCTGGATCAGACACTTGAGAGTATACTCGAGTATATGCTTGCGAAAGACCTTGTTCGGTTGCCTAAAGCCTCTGATCCTCCAGCAATTATGGGCAGATTAAAAGAACAGTTTTGCAAATTTCATTGAGCAGTAGGGCATGATACAGAAAACTGCTTCGTCCTTAAGAACATTGTTCAAGACTGCATTGACAAGAAGCTCCTTGTTGAAGATGGAAAAGAGGACTAGTCATCCTGACTAAGCTTTTTCGACAATCATTTCAGAAGATGACAATGCCAACAATTTCCCATTTTTTATCTTGCTTTTTCAAAAAGAATAATGTAATCCCATTCTCCTTCCTTGATTTTAAAGCATCAATAAAGTCATCAAATTTTTCAATAGCTTGGCGCCATCTTATTTGCTTCTTCCTCCTTTTCAAAATGTCTCTCTTGTGAGGAATGATCTTGAGGACGTATATTAATCAAGAAGCTTGTCAATTATCTTTTTTTTATTCAAAATTTTCCTCCCCAGTCACACTGGGGCATTTTTTTTGAAAATTTATCTTTACCTCAAAACATCCTGTATGCAAGCAGGATAAACCAATCTCTCATTTTGCATATATATGCACTCATTTGCATTAATTCTGCATTCATTTACATCAATTTGCATTTAATCATATTCATTTGCATTAAATTTACATCAACATTTCCCCTTCAGGTTAAGGGATAAACCTGAATCATTTTCCATAATTCTTCAATTTCGACCTCCGGGTCATCCAATCTCCAATTTTTAAACTACCAAAATTCTCAATTTCGACCGCCAGGTCATCCAATTTCCATTCTCCGTTCAGGATAAGGGGATAATCCTGAAACCATTCATAAAAGTAATCCAACTCTCTATAATGATCCTCGTTCTTCAGTGAACTGATAGCGTTCCCAAGTGAACTGATAGTCGTTCTTCATAGAACTGATAGTGTTCCAAGTGAACTGATAGTCGTTCTTCATTGAACTGATAGTGTTTCAAGTGAACTGATACTCGTTCCCAGTGAAATGATAGTCGTTCTTCATTGAACTGATAGTGTTTCCAGTGAACTGATAGATGTTCCTCATTTAACTGATAGTGTTCCAGCGAACCGATGGTCGTTCTTAATTGAACTGATATTGTTCCCAGTAAACTGATAGTCGCCTCCTTTGGGGAAAGGAGAGGATAATTTTCGTCACGGATGTGTTGAACCGGACCTCAAATGCTCACTTTCACCCAAGATTTCAAGAAAATTTTGTCAATTTGTCAATCAATTATTTGTTGATTTCAAAAACTTTATTATACAAACCCTTACCTCAGTCTATCTTCAGCATTACTTCTAAAAGAGTGAAGCTTTTGCGAAAAGAGATTCAAAACTTCAAATGCTTTCTATTGGCCAACCAAAAGGATGAAGGATAAATTCTCGATATGGCCAGCAAAGAAGATTCAGTGTTATTGCAAAGCCATAAATGATTTATATTGATCGCAGTCAATGGCGCATCTTTAAAGATTATTCTTGTAAAATAAGGCAGTGAAAATATCCTGAGCGCTAGAAAAGAGAGCATTTATCTAAGCCCTGTCTCCTCAAGCTGCAATTAAATATCCGCAAAAGGGATCTCTCACCTGTCGTCAAGATGAAGGCGAATTAAGCGAGTAGACCCCCGGGGCCAAAGAAGATTCGAAACATCTCCAAGATGACGGAGTTTGCGACGGATCCTTCCAGGGAAAGTCCAAAGCACTGTCGAGATGAAGGCAGATGCGATGAACCTCCCGACAATCCCTAAAAGATATTTAATTTCAGCTATCCTTCAAAAAAAAAAAAATCTCCAGCCAAAAAGCCAATATCGTCAAAGAAGGATCGAAACATCTCCAAGTTGAAAGAGTTTGTGACGTACCCTTCCCAAAAGAGAGCAAGAGAGGAAAAAGAAAGAGAGAAAAAGTCAGAACATCTCCAAAATGAAGGAGAATGTAGCAAAAACCCAAGAGAGCCAAAAGAGTGCAGAAAGATTATCATGAGAGAAGCTCCCAGGATATCAAACTGCCAAAATTTGCCAAGAATTTCTTTAAATTTGTGCAATTCTATTATCAATATTCTTTCATCAGTTGCTTTCATAATATCAAATTCTCTTTCTTGTTCATATCAAGGAGATTGATAATTTCTTTGAAGAAGGTCAATCACAAGCAATTTGGATGCTAAATCTTGATTCTACGAAGTGAATCTCGTTTGGAGGTAATGCTTCAGGTAGAAAACAAGGAATATCTTTGCAACAATGTGCATCATTTTCAATTACTTTGAATCAACAAAATTTTCAACATTTTGACAATATTTTCTAGCTATCCTGACATTAAGTGAGAGCTTGATGTCCATATTAATGCATCTTGACCCCTTCGAGAGAGTTTCCTTTGTCATCTTTCATATTGTTGAAAGATTAGCCTTCTCTCCGAATGGATTACCTTTGTCATCTTTTTGCATTGTCAAAAGAGTTGCCTTACTCTTCTCTGAAAGAGTTTGCCTTGTCTGTCTTTCGCATGGCCGAAAGAGTTACCTTATTCTTCGTTGAAAAAATTGCCTTATTCCTTTGGATTACGTTTTGTCATCTTTCGCATTGTCGAAAGAATTGCCTTGTTCCTTTGGATCACCTTATCATCTTTCACATTGTCGAAATAGTCGCCTTACTCCTTACCTTCTTCATATTTCACGATGATGAAAATTCACCGGATCGTCTTGATCATTTTCCCAAAATTGCCTCTTACAATTCTATTTCCATTGCTTCGTTCATCTTCAAGAAAAGTTGTCTTATTCACCTTCTAATATTCCATTTTCCACCCGATCAGGATAAGGGTACAAACCTGAGCCTCATTCAAAGAGGTATTCCATCTTCCGCCCAATCAGGATAAGGGTACAAACCTGAGCCTCATTCAAAGAGGTATTCCATTTTCCACCCGATCAGGATAAGGGTATAAACCTGAGCCTCATTCAAGGAGGTATTCCATTTTCTGCCCGATCAGGTTAAGGGTACAAACCTGAATCTCATTTTAATGAGATAATGTCATTCCCCCAATCAGGTCAAGGGTTAAAACCTGAACTTCGTTTCATACGAGGTATTTCTATCCCATCCAGGTCAAGGGCACAAACCTGAATTTCACTCTCACAAAGTGAGTCTTTACTCTTCATTTCTCCATTTCATATCTACCATATTCCTCAGGCTAATTTCTTCATACCCAGTCAGATCCTTCTAACTGGGGCATTTTTAGATAGCCCAAATTTGGTGTGTTTTCTTTGCCACTAAGCTCGGCCATAAGCCGTCTTAGTAGCAAAGAGGGGCATCTGTAAACACCCCAAATTTTCACTCACCTCCCTGACATTGCCCTCAATTGGCACATTTCAGTTCTCCGGAAGCAATGAAGGGCAAAATGGTCATTTTCTGAGATTAAACCTTGCAGAAAGTCCAAAATTTCATTCTTGAGCCTCAAAATTTCCATATTTAGGTTCAGAGACATCTTCAAATGGCAAAATTTCAAAATCCTTCTTTTGGACAAAAAGCTAAATTTTCCAAGTCCGAGCTAAGAGTGACATTTCATAGAACATGTTTGTGCATAGCATTGCATCATTTCACTGCATAGCATGTGAGTTTGAGATCCAGAACTCATGATTTTCAAAATTGTCCATCCAGATTTGATTTTTAAACTTTTCAAAATTGATTTTTAAAACCCTGGGTTTTCAAAATTGCCAATCTTTCCCATTTTACCCCAGGACTTTGAATTACAAAAATTTTCTCAAGAAAAACAATCTGGATATTTTGGATATTGATTTTAAAGATTTTATCTCAAAACTTTTTTAAATCTCTTTACAATTTTTTTTTTTACATTTATCCATATTTTTTTTTTGCCCTGAAAAACCATTTTTTTTCAAATTCTTGAAAACAAATAATGTTTTATCTCGTATCTTCAAATAAATGGAGCGGGACCCGCCTTTGAACTAGCATCATACTCATACTCTCAGGTAAGTATCTTATTCTCAAGTGGGACCCACCCGGAGATGGCACCAATTTCGTAAATTCCTCTTCTTTTTTATTTTCTTATTTTTATTTAATTTTTTTATGTTATGTTCTAAAGTAGTGGGCCCACACATTTGCGGCACTCCACTTGAAAATAAAAGATTTGCTAAAACAAAATAAAACCTTATTTTCAAAAAGAATTTAAAAAAAAAAAAAATTGGCTGAGGTGGCATCTCCAATTTAATTTTATTCTTTTTATTTTTTTATTTTATTTATTTATTTCTTTTATTTACTATTCATTTTTTTAAAAGAAACAGCCCCAAAACGGCGCCACAGCCAAACTTTCCAAAAAAAAAAAAACATTCATTTGACCCAAAACTTAGGTAAATGAAATAAAGTTTTTTTTTGAAAAACATAAGATGCGCCCCTTTTGGAAAATTGCTGATTTTCAAAATCTCAGTTTTCAAAAGTTTTAAAAACATAACGGAGCTCTTAAAAGAGGACTGCGTTTTTTTTTGTTTTTGAGGAAAGAGGCTGAAGGTCTTTAAAAGACCCAGCTATTGATTGAAAGAGGGGGGCAACCATTGAACGAGAGAGGGGGAATTGAATTGGAGATTGGCGGTTTTTGCAGGGTCTTCCATCACCAGGAGCGACATCTTCCATCCAACGTGAAGGACCTTCCACTCCCAGCCAACTGCAATACCATCCTTCAGCCACTTCAGCCCATCAACAGAAGAAGCTCCAGCCAGCGTTTGCTACATTTTCTTCAACCCATCTAGCAAGGGAAATCCAACCTTTCTCCCATTCTATTTCAGCCCATCTCTATAGAAGAGGATATACCTCTTTATCGTGGGCTGTAAGTCGATTGATGCAGAGGATATACAAGGAGCCCCAATCTGCAATCGCCCTTCAGCAGGCTCCATCTTCCTTCAGTCCAGCCACAGGGAATCGATCTTCAATTGCTGTCTACAAGGTCGTTTGGAGCAGGGATCTACAAGGCTGTTTAGCTGGAATTGATGGAATCTATAAAGTTCAATTAATGCAGTGGATTCATCAAGTTTTACATATTTCCTGCATCTCCAAGAGAAGAGGATCAACCTCTTGATCGTGGGTATAAGTTGTTCGGTGCAGAGGATCCACGAGCCTCTTTGGTGGTGGTGTGCGCACGCCAATGATGTTACGCTTTCAATCTGCTATGAGCTGCCATTTCAGCACATTGTTGAGTTCATTGTTCACAAATCAATTTCTGTTTCAATGTATCGTATAAGGCTCGCACAGGAGTAGAGATTATCTTAGTGAATACTTAGGGAGGAACTCGATATCTATAAGAAAAATCTGGAAGATATGGTTGCTTTGGAGCTATCAAATATTTAGTTATATTTTTTTTATTTCGTCAATGATGTAACAATCAAAATGTAAACTTTGGAATAATATTTACTTTTACTGCTTAGATTAGGTTGCATCTCATATAGTTTGATTTCAGTAATATCGTGATTATATGATGCACATATCTCAATTTTCCAAATTCACCGTGGATGAACACAAATGGCACGTGCACCAACTCTTAGAGAGTTGATGAACTCGGTGGAGTCCACATTTACGGCCCTAGTCGGAATATGGACGAGACCCAGATCCATCATCTCTCTACCAGTCACATTGAGCCTACACTCTTAGGCTATCTTGAAAATGCACCTCATATTTCCAATGTTTTCAAAATATTGTGAATTAATTCAAATAAACCCTGAATATATTCATGGCCATAGTCAGAATATCTGAAGGATTTACTTTGGCTTAATCCACATTTTTCCAACCAATTTTTCAGAAATCTTTTCAAAGTGCATTCATTCATTCAAATCATTTGCATCATTCGTTTTCTCATGATTTTCTCAAAAGATTTTCACTTCATGGAATCGATTTTCTCAAGAAACTATGATGATATTCGGAGTTGGATTTTCCAAATCAAAGTTTTCCTATGATTTCCCCTGAAAATGCTATTTTCTTAAGATCCATTTTCAAAAGGAATTTTCATCTTTCTCAAAAATAAAAATAAAAAAATCAATTTTCAGAAATTTCAAGGACAAGATTCTTAGGAATTCAATTTCCTGAATTTTGAATTTCCTTCTCTAATGAGTTTTCTTACAAATTTTCCATCATTTTCCTAAGAAAATTCTCCAAGTCCGAGTTTTCCTGAGAAGTTCTTTCCTTTCAAGTATTCATCTTTTCTCAAGAATTCCTTCCAATTTTCCCGAGATTCTCATTTCTTCATGGATTTCCAAGTCTTTCTAAACTTTCTCAAAATTTTCCTGAGATTCCCATTTCTTCATGATTTTTCAAATCTGATAAACTTTCTCAAGATTTTCTCGAGATTCTCATTTTTTTTTTTTGATTTTCCAAGTCCTTATAAACTTTCTCAAGATTTTCTCGAGATTCTCTCTTCTTCAAGATTTTCCAACTCTTTATAAACTTTCTCGAGATTTCAAACCTTCTTCGTCTGAGTTTTTCTGAGAGATTGATTTCCATCTTTTCCTAAGAACTACTTTTCAACTTTAAATATTTTCTAAGCATACATCATAGTTTTCCAACTTATATTTTACCAAATCTCATAGCACATGCCTGAATTCTCTGTGCATTTAGGATAGAACATAATTTCAATGATTTTACTAAGTCAAGCATAATTTTGGTCCTTGGTTCGATTACCCCTGTTAAAGGCGGCAGGAACGGTCGAACCTCATACCGACAGGTCGAGCCCCATCCCATGGATTTTCCCGCAATTTTCAAAACGGAGGCGAGTATTTCAAAACAATTTCCAAAATCCGGTCAAGTTTGAATCGCGAAAGCATTTCCCACTCTCTTCCGCAAGGAAGGGAAGACGGGAAAATTTTTGCGACGATAACACCACTCTGCTTTAAAGATTTCTCTTTCTGACTTGTATGATTGCCTTTGTTATCCTTGCACCCCTCGCGGTGGGCCTTGATAGAATTTGTCTTTTTTGAATCTTGATTATTCCTGACGGGAGTGATGCTCTTGTAGAAATCTTTGCTCCTGAAGACCTTCTTGCCCTTGTCGCGGGCTTGCAAATCTTTAATCTTCTTTGCCATTTCCTTCAGCTGTATTTGGACCAGATCATCCATTGCTTGATTTTTCCCTTTATAGGTTGTCCCTTGCCTATGAGGGGATCTTTGAAGTGCTTGCCAGACTTCATACTCTTCATCAGTGCCACCTACTGATTCTGACTCATCAGATGTATCCTCGTGTTGGATATGTTTCTTAAATAGTTTCGAGACTTTCTTGGCTGACCGACCTTTTGCCCTCTGTTTGACCTGGATCTTTTCTGTACTAGCTTCAGCTTGTTCTATCAACCTTTTGGTCATCATCTCTTTGAACATAGCATATATCTGAGGATCAACATCATCCTCTGCTTGCTGACCTTGACTTCTGACTGATCGGGGTGAGTCCATTTCCTCTTCTAAAGTGACTGAGTATGCAACGCCTTCAACTGATGAGGTTTTCTTTTCGGACCTTGTCTGACCCATCGAGTATCACAAATGCTCTCTTGGATGTTGCTGGTGCTCTCTGCAGGGCAGAACTGATGGTTAGGCTTCTGAAGGAAATTTGGTTTGGAGGAAAATATTTGTTGAGAATTTTGGTAGACAATTGAAATAATGTCCCATTACTAGGGATTGAGTCGTCGCTGGGATTACGACAATTGTGTTGCTATTCTTTGCAAGATAAACAACTGAAAATATGCCTTGTTACCTAGGCGAGGTCGTCAAACCAAAGTGAAATGTAAAATAAAGGAATTTTATTAAGGGGAAAAACATGATTTTATCAATAATACACTTGACAGAGGGGAGGGGGACAGACAATTTTCCACCACTCTACAAAATCAGAAGACACACAAGGACCAGGAAAAATAGTAAGACTGACAAAGGAATCCCAGCCATGTCTGGCAGAATGGTATGCTCTGAACCACTGATCTGATGCGAGATCGAATTCTGGCAGAACCCTGGCTAGTGGACGAATCTCTACGCGCTTCTGCCTCTGAGAGAACTGCCTGACACACCGCTCTGGATGATAGTATGCACAGAAAAACAGGCCAAGTAGTCTGAATCGCTTGCCGTAAGCATAAGTGTATCTGGGAGGTGATTCCTGGCGATCAAAGTAGTCCCATACGACCTCTTCCTCCTGAAGGTTGTCGATCAAGAACCGGTATCGCGCAACTGGAAGAAGCTTTTCACCATTGTATCTGAAGGAACTGGCTCGGACTGGCACATGTCGGAGGAACCAAGACTGCAAGGCATAGGTGCACCCTACGACTAGGATCGACTCTCCGAGTGCGAAACGAGTCAACCCTCGGTATAGAAAAGCGAGTGCGGCCATGGCTATTGAGAGGTGGCTGGTCTGTCGACTTCCCCATCTCCTCATAAGCTGAACTATTCTGATATCCATGTAATTCCGTCCATCGGGAAAAAAAGCTAATCCCACCGTGCACAGAACCATCGCGTGCTGAATTCTCTCTCGAGCTGTTCTGGACAGCGAGCTGACTTCCACAAATGTCCCATACTGTCTGTAGATTTCGAGCAGATCCACATATTTGTTTCCATCCTCCTCTATCAATGGCCAAGACTTGCGTCCTGTCATGCGAGCTAAGGCATCCTTAGGGTCCAGACCCTTAACATTAATCAGAAACTGTTTCTCCAATGGATCTCCAGGCTGACCGGCTGGCTCGGGCAATCCCATAATCTCTGAAAATTCATCCATCAGTACTGTCATCTCGCCCCACAGAAACCAGAAGGTAGAAGTGCTCGGATTCCACCGGTCTGCTAGTGCATGAATCAAGTTGCCGTTGATTGTCTGCTTTCCTACTACGGACGCCAGTTCCAATCCACACTCGCCTAGATGGTCCGGAAACATACGAGAGAAGTTCTTGAACCATGAATAATACCACCGGGGAAAGAAGGATCCGGTGCTGAGGACTCGATGTTCGGGAAGACTTTGTCGCACCTCGTAGGAGATGTGACCCTCAGGGAAGACTGAATCAAGCTGACTGGATGCCATCGGACTGGAAGACATGGAAATTGGAATAAGACTTGGGAAAATACAAGAAATTTGAGAAAAATGCAGGCAGGATAAAAATAAAGTAGGCAATTTGAGATCCAGAAGACAGGAAAGATGGGAAATCACCTGGAGTTTTGAAGGAAATTAAGGGAAATTTGAAAAATCGTCCAGGGTTTGATGAAATATGAAGAAATAAATGGAAGATGAAGTATTTGGAAAATCGTCCAAGGTTTAAAACATGGACAGTACATGGACATAGATTGGGGAATTTTGAGAAAATCGTCCAGTATTTTAGAAAATTGAGGAAAATATGGAAAATAAAAAGGAAATAACATATTCAATCAAATTCTGCATAAACAAGTATGCACATACAGCATTCCCTAAAAGCTGACTCTAGATGCACAAATTTTGAAATGGCTGTAGGACCTTAATCCTAACTCTAAGGCTCAGATCATCTGTATCCAATCCAGTTATGCCTATATACTCAAGCCAAGGCCTCGATATACGTGGCATAAAATCAATTCTCCGGTTCTAGGTTCAAGTTTTCCAACATCCTTGAGCACCTGCCGATATACGTTGGACTATGGCCCTTGGTACGTGGCAGGGGGGTTTTCACCCAAATAGGTGGCCCAGTTGTGAGGCTCTGTCCCGAACTATGGTTCTGGAAGAGAGCCCAGCAACGTGAAGACCGGGACAATATAGGTGGGGTGATATTTGAAAAACATGAGCACATGCAATCAAACAGAAGGCTCTAAGTCCTAAAGAGATAGAATTTTGAAATATTTGAAGAAGCAAACATTGTTTTCATACAATTCCTAAATTGAGGAGTGTCGTATTAGACCTAAGTCTATGTGAGCATGAATAATTCTCCTCAATATGGTCCTACCTAACCATACCTAGTCTATATGCATTCCATGTCAGCTGGGTTCAGGTCTAGGCTCCTAGGTTCACATGATATCATAAAGCAAAGCTGACATTCCATGGAAATCGATTTTGACAATTTGAACTAAGTAGAGCATTAGATTGATCAGGCGAAGACAGGTCCCATCACGGTCGCCAAACCTGTTATCATCGCAAAATTTTTACTTTTGCAAGTCAAACTGACCTTTGAAAAGTTTTTGAAAATAACTCACCTCCGTTTTAAAATGCGAGAAAATTCCGTAGAATGGGACTCGCCTGTCGGTACGAGGTTCAACCGTTCCTGCCACCTTTAACAGGGGTAATTGAACCAAGGATCAATCTTATGCTCTACTCTATTCAACTTGTCTAAATCATATTCTAATTTCTAAATGCACATAGAATCAAGCATGTGCTATGAATTTTCAGAAAATGCACATTTGAAAACATGATGTTTGCTTTGAATGATTGAAATATGTAAATCTTGGAAATGATATCACATGAGAAATCGTGAAATGGGATTTGAAATGTACTTCTGAGAGAAATAAAATTGATTTTGAGGAATCCTTGACATTTGGTGAAAATCGATTCTGAGAGACTTGGTTTCTCTGAATTTAAACTTTGAAATTGAAATTCTAACTTAGAAAATTTGAATTTGGAACTTGGGAAATACTTGAAATATTCTTTGAAATTCAATGCTTTTGGGAAAATCGATTTTGCTATAAGACTTAGGAGATTTTGAGGAATTCAATTTCCTTGACTTAGAATTTGAATTGGAATTGGCAAATGCATGAAATGAATGAATATGGATTTGAGGAATTGAGAAATACTTTTTTGTATTTTGAGAAATGCAGTGCATTTTGAAGTTAGCCTAAGAGTGTAGACTGAATGTGGCTAATGTGAAGATCATAAATCTGGGTATCATTCATATTCTGACTATGGCCATAAATACAAATTCCACCAAGTTTATAAACTTCATAGAAGCTAGTGCATGTGCCATTCGTGTAGACCATGGTGAATTTGTAAAAATATGCATGAATCATCATCCATCACACATTAAAATTATAAAAATAAACTATATGCAATGCAATCTAAGCTAAGCAGGAAATGTAAATTCTTATTCCAAAGTTTTATTACAAGTTACATCACTATTGAAATTTAAATACATGAAAAATAAAGTCTTCAATGTACCTGCAAAACTAGAAAACTTTGTTAATGAAAATATGTTGGCTTTTCTAGATTTATCCAACAATATCAGGAAATTGTTTGATTTTGCTAGATATAAGCCTTTTCCATGATTCCCTTAAATCAAAATTGACAAAAAATGAAAAAAAATATGAAAATGGAATTTGAAATTTCGAAATTGGGGTCAAAATGACCAAAATACCCCTAATAACAAGACTATGGCCTTGAAATTAGGGTTTTTAGAAAGATATTTGGTAAAATGCAAGTTTTGAAATTCAAATGCAAATAAACTAGGATAAAATATGATATGACATACTTAAACACATGAAAATTAAGGTTAGGGATTTCGAAATTTAGGTCAAATGACCAAATTGCCCCTGATAGCAAAACTATGGCCTTGAAATCAGGGTTTTTAGAAATATATTTTTTGGTAAAAACTTAGGTTTTATGCACTAAATAAAATCAAATGAGCACAAAATTAAACCTAAAGCATCCTAATATGATTATGAACATGATTAAACCCTAAAAATATATGCTTATGCACGAAAATCCAATAATATCACAAAAACTGTGATTTTAGCAGTGTTTTTGGATCTTTCAGGAACCCGATTTTGCAATTTGCTTAATTCAGCCATCAAATGGATTCCAAAATCCATAAAAATTGGTACCTGCACTTGTTATAACCCTAATGTCGAATTGGAATTATAAAAATAATTTTTTAACATTAAATTAATCCGAAAATTGCATTAAACCCTAAAAATATGCTATTTTTGACCTAATTCACCAACCAGTCTCAGTCCAAGACCTGAACCAGGGGTCAAATCTCCATGGAAATTTATGAAATTTTACAGAGACAACTAAGAAAAAAAACAGAGATTTTCCAATTTACAGATCAAAAAAATCATCTCCGGTTAGGGAGAAACCCTTCCGGCAATCTGAGCTAAAATATATCACTCTTAACAGGGATTAAAACAGCTATTCCAGGTTGAAAATACAGACATAAATAGCAATCCAAAACAAAAATCTCTAAAATTTTAGTGGTGAACAGTAGACAGAAAAATAACAATATTCACTTTTTACAGATCTAGAATCGGATCTGTGGTTGGGGATTTATGACTAACACAAGTCTTATTAGGGTTTTGGTAAACCCTAACGAGTTTTAAATTTAAAAATAGATTCTCTAAAAATAAAAAATACTAAACAGTGATCAAAAAATCCGAAAATTTCACAGCAGACATATCTACTCAATGTGAATCCATAGCACTTTACAGATCTAAAATCGGATATAAGATGAGATAAATATCATCACAGCAAGTTACCTTCTAGATTTTAACAACGATTTTAAAGCTTTAAAAACCCAATTTGATGTCTGATTTTTTTGACAGGGTTTCCGAGATCCAAAACCTATGATTTTTCTACAGTAACTCAATAACTCATTCATTCATCACATATAAAAAAATCAAAAATAAAAAATGAGAACTTCAATCCGAAATAACATTATATTTACTGTTCTAAACCTAAAACACACAGAAATTTAAGAAACTTGAAAAACCATGCATTAACTAATGTAAATAAATAAAATAAACCATAAAACAGTAAATAAAACTTATTTCTATGCTATAGAACATAAAACAAACATGAATAAACCATGAAAATAAAATAAAAACAGGGAATCAATGGCTGGAATTTGATATCACCTTTAAAACATAGATTTGACCCATTAAAAAGGGTAAATCATATATTTTATTGGTTAATAATGTGAAAAATCATATTAAAATCAATTCTAATGGATTAAAATCCCTGTAAATCACCCAAAACAGGGTTAGATCACCTTATTGGATTGTTTTTGCTGATTCTTGATGGTTCTTGAGGTGAAACCATGGTTGATCTTCCATAAGGAGGGGTATCTAAGCCTAGATCTAGGTTTAAAACATTAAAATCATTAAATAAAATATGAAAAAGGCAAAGGAATTCATACCTTGGAGTTGCAGCAATGGAGGAAGGGCTGGAGAGGAGAGAGAAGTTCCAAGAATCGAAAGGAAAGCAAGTTGGAAAAATCGACCCCCTATGGCTTTCTATTTATAAAAAAAATTTAGGTTAAAAATCAAATGTTTAAAAAAAATTGGACTCTTCTAAGGGGGGCGATTTTGGGGTGTAAAGACTATCCTACCCCTAGCCTAAATTATCCTATTTAATACCTAATTAACCCCTAGACTCTCCTAAAAAATCCCCAAATGTAATGCCACTTGGCATTTTCTACATTTGGCTTTTTTTTTTTTAAACACCTTTAAAAACCTTTAAAAACACTAGTTTTAAAAACTAACTTTCAAAATGAGTTTTTCAAAATGGTTTTGACTCTTCTAAACCTCTAACACTAACCAAGACATCAACTAACCCTAGTCTAGCCCAGACTGACTCGAATATGGCACCACCCCGAGTGGGCCCTACTTGAGTTTTTCAAAAAGCGATTTTAAAACTTGAAATTGAAGGAGTTTTCAAAAGGATTTTCAAAAGCAATTTTAAAATTAAAATTTTTGAAATGGCATAGGGCTCTAACTGAATTAGAATTCCTCTGGATATGCTGCCAACTGAGTGGGCCCACATCGAGTTTTAGAAATTTTGAAATAAACACTGAAAATGGCTTTGAAAAGGGGTTAAAATCGATATTTGAAATTCAAGATCTTTGAAAATAGGGTCTCAAGCGAACTGGAACTCCGGGTTAGAGTCCTGAACTCTTAGGACTCTGAGATTTTAGATTTTAAAAGCCAAATGAAAGAATTTTCAAAAGATTTTATCAAGAAATGATGAAATAAGTCAGAAAACACAGTCAGGGTTAGACTCCTAACTCAACCGAACTCTAAAATAGAATCCTGAACTAACTGGACTATGTAAAATGACCTAAATTTTGAAAATAATCGAAAAAGACTGAAAATGGAAGTAAAACAGACTTAAAAACCAGACTCCTGACCGGGTTAGGACTCTGAGACAGAGTCCTGATCGGACTGAAACTTTCAAAGATTTGAGAAATTTGATGAATAGAGGAATTCAGAAGCGACACCACCTCAATGGCTCTCATCTGTGAATTGAAATCGATTAAAATTTGAATTTGAAATGAATCCAGATTGTTTTCTTAGAAAATATTTCGAAATATAAAGTCCTGGGGTTGGAAAATGACAGAGTATTGAATAAAAACCCAGGTTTTGAAATTGATTTTGAAATAAAAGCTTTAAAATTCAAATCTGGATTGAATGTTTTGAAATAGGAGTGCTGGATCTCGAAAATGAAATGCAATGACATGCAATGTTATGCAATGCGATGGAATGATATGCAGAATACATGCAATGATATGCAGAATACATGCAATGATATGCGATGACACATGAAATGGACAAACACTGGATGAGGGTGAAAATTTGGGGTGTTTACAGATGCCCCTCTTTGCTGCTAAGCCGGTTGAAAGTCGAGCTTAGTGGCAAAGAAAACATACCAAATTTGAACCATAAAAAAATGCCCCAGTTTGATGAATCTGACTGGGTATGAAAGAATTAGTTCAAGTGATGATGGTAGATATGAAATGGAGAATAAGGAGAAAATTTTACTTCGAAAAGAAGTGAGATTCAGGTTTTGCCCTTAACCTGGATGGGACAGAAAATACCTCGTGTAGAAACAAAGCTCAGGTTTGACCCTTAACCTGACCGGGCGAAAAATGAAATACCTCATCAAAGGAGGCCCAGGTTTATACCCTTAACCTGATCGGGCGGAAAATGAAATACCTCATCAAAGGAGTCCCAGGTTTATACCCTTAACCTGATTGGGCAGAAAATGGAATACCTCATCAAAAGAGGCCCAGGTTTATACCCTTAACCTGATTGGGCAGAAAATAGAATATCTCATCAAAGGAGGCTTAGGTTTATACCCTTATCCTGATCGGGCGGAAAATGAAATACCTCATCAAAGGAGGCCCAGGTTTATACCCTTAACCTGATTGGGCAGAAAATGGAATACCTCATCAAAGAAGGCTCAGGTTTATACCCTTATCCTGATCGGGCGGAAAATGAAATACCTCATCAAAGGAGGCCCAGGTTTATACCCTTATATGTAGATGAGAATGGGTTGTTCGGCAGTCTGACGTAACCCTGAGCTGCCTGAACTTGTTCTTGAACAAATTCAGGGTACTGAGATGCCAAAGGGCACTCAGTGATATCGTGTGCTGGACTGGCACAAAGAGTACACACCTGCTGTGTAGTGGATGGTCCTGAGAGAAGCTGGTCCAGCTTCTAAGCAATCATGTCTACCTTTCACTGTAGTGCAGTAGATGGACCAATCTCAAGAACACCAGCTTTCTTCTGAATGCTGGGTGTGGCTCTATCCGAATGAGAGCTCGAAGCATGGTGAAGGGAATTCTCGGCCAATGTATCAAATAACCTCCATGCTTCATCCTCGCTCTTCAGCATGAATGTCCCTCCACATGAAGATTCGATCATCTGACGATTCTTGTCAGACAATCCATCATAGAAGCTCTGCACCAGTTGCCATTTCGGCACCTGATGATGGGGACATTTCCTGAGGAGATCCTTCATTCTCTCCCAGGTCTCATGAAAGCGCTCACCATCTAGCTCTGAAAAGCTAGTGATGGCTCTACAATATTGGTTCGTACGACCAATGGGAAAGTATTTCCGAAGAAACTCCTGTTGCAATTGATCCCAGGACTCTATTTCTACAGAATCTAAGGACTTTAGCCAATACTTGGCTTTGTCCTTGTTATCATCGCAAAATTTTTACTTTTGCAAGTCAAACTGACCTTTGAAAAGTTTTTGAAAATAACTCGCCTCCGTTTTAAAATGCGAGAAAATTCCGTAGAATGGGACTCGCCTGTCGGTACGAGGTTCAACCGTTCTTGCCACCTTTAACAGGGGTAATTGAACCAAGGATCAATCTTATGCTCTACTCTATTCAACTTGTCTAAATCATATTCTAATTTCTAAATGCACATAGAATCAGGCATGTGCTATGAATTTTCAGAAAATGCACATTTGAAAACATGATGTTTGCTTTGAATGATTGAAATATGTAAATCTTGGAAATGATATCACATGAGAAATCGTGAAATGGGATTTGAAATGTACTTCTGAGAGAAATAAAATCGATTTTGAGGAATCCTTGACATTTGGTGAAAATCGATTCTGAGAGACTTGGTTTCTCTGAATTCAAACTTTGAAATTGAAATTCTAACTTAGAAAATTTGAATTTGGAACTTGGGAAATACTTGAAATATTCTTTGAAATTCAATGCTTTTGGGAAAATCGATTTTGCTATAAGACTTAGGAGATTTTGAGGAATTCAATTTCCTTGACTTAGAATTTGAATTGGAATTGGCAAATGCATGAAATGAATGAATATGGATTTGAGAAATTGAGAAATACTTTTTTGTATTTTGAGAAATGCAGTGCATTTTGAAGTTAGCCTAAGAGTGTAGACTGAATGTGGCTAATGTGAAGATCATAAATCTGGGTATCATTCATATTCTGACTATGGCCATAAATACAAATTCCACCAAGTTTATAAACTTCATAGAAGCTAGTGCATGTGCCACTCGTGTAGACCATGGTGAATTTGTAAAAATATGCATGAATCATCATCCATCACACATTAAAATTATAAAAATAAACTATATGCAATGTAATCTAAGCTAAGCAGGAAATGTAAATTCTTATTCCAAAGTTTTATTACAAGTTACATCACTATTGAAATTTAAATACATGAAAAATAAAGTCTTCAATGTACCTGCAAAACTAGAAAACTTTGTTAATGAAAATATGTTGGCTTTTCTAGATTTATCCAACAATATCAGGAAATTATTGGATTTTGCTAGATATAAGCCTTTTCCATGATTCCCTTAAATCAAAATTGACAAAATATGAAATAAAATGAAAAAAAATATGAAAATGGAATTTGAAATTTCGAAATTGGGGTCAAAATGACCAAAATACCCCTAATAACAAGACTATAGCCTTGAAATTAGGGTTTTTAGAAAGATATTTGGTAAAATGCAAGTTTTGAAATTCAAATGCAAATAAACTAGGATAAAATATGATATGACATACTTAAACACATGAAAATTAAGGTTAGGGATTTCGAAATTTAGGTCAAATGACCAAATTGCCCCTGATAGCAAGACTATGGCCTTGAAATCAGGGTTTTTAGAAAATCCAATAATATCACAAAAACTGTGATTTTAGCAGTGTTTTTGGATCTTTCAGGAACCCGGTTTTGCAATTTGCTTAATTCAGCCATCAAATGGATTCCAAAATCCATAAAAAATGGTACCTGACTTGTTATAACCCTAATGTCGAATTGAAATTATAAAAATAATTTTTTGACATTAAATTAATCCAAAAATTGTATTAAACCCTAAAAATATGCTATTTTTGACCTAATTCACCAACCAGTCTCAGTCCAAGACCTGAACCAGGGGTCAAATCTCCATGGAAATTTATGAAATTTTACAGAGACTAACTAAGAAGAAAAACAGAGATTTCCCAATTTATATATCAGAAAAATCATCTCCGGTTAGGGAGAAACCCTTCCGGCAATCTGAGCTAAAATATATCACTCTTAACAGGGATTAAAACAACTATTCCAGGTTGAAAATACAGACATAAATAGCAATATTAAACAAAAATCTCTGAACTTTTAGTGGTGAACATTAGACAAAAAAATAACAATACTCACTTTTTACAGATCTAGAATTGGATCTGTGGTTGTGGATTTATGACTAACACAAGTCTGATTAGGGTTTTGGTAAACCCTAACGAGTTTTAAATTTAAAAACAAATTCTCTAAAAAGGAAAAAATAATAAACAGTGATCAAAAAATCCAAAAATTTCACAGCAGACAGATCTACTCAATGTGAATTCATAGCACTTTACAGATCTAAAATCGGATATAAGATGAGAGAAATATCATCACAGCAAGTTACCTTCTTGATTTTAACCACGATTTTAAAGCTTTAAAAACCCGATTTGATGTCTGATTTTTTTGACAGGGTTTCCGAGATCCAAAACCTTTGGTTTTTCTACAGTAACTGAATAACTCATTCATGCATCACATATAAAAAAATCAGAAATAAACCATGATAACTTCAATCCGAAATAACATTATCTTTACTGTTCTAAACCTAAAACACACAGACATTTAAGAAACTTGAAAAACCATGCATTAACTAATGTAAATAAATAAAATAAACCATAAAACAGTAAATAAAACTTATTTCTATGCTATAGAACGTAAAACAAACATGAATAAACCATGAAAATAAAATAAAAACAGGGAATCAATGGCTGGAATTTGATATCACCTTTAAAACATAGATTTGACCCATTAAAAAGGGTAAATCATATATTTTATTGGTTAATAATGTAAAAAATCATATTAAAATCAATTCTAATGGATTAAAATCCCTGTAAATCACCCAAAACAGGGTTAGATCACCTTCTTGGATTGTTCTTGCTGATTCTTGATGGTTCTTGAGGTGAAACCATGGTTGATCTTCCATAAGGAGGGGTATCTAAGCCTAGATCTAGGTTTAAAACATTAAAATCATTAAATAAAATATGAAAAAGGCAAAGGAATTCATACCTTGGAGTTGCAGCAATGGAGGAAGGGCTGGAGAGGAGAGAGAAGCTCCAAGAATCGAAAGGAAAGCAAGTTGGAAAAATCGACCCCCTATGGCTTTCTATTTATAAAAACAAATTAGGTTAAAAATCAAATGTTTAAAAAAAATTGGACTCTTCTAAGGGGGGCGATTTTGGGGTGTAAAGACTATCCTACCCCTAGCCTAAATTATCCTATTTAATACCTAATTAACCCCTAGACTCTCCTAAAAAATCCCCAAATGTAATGCCACTTGGCTTTTTCTACATTTGGCTTTTTTTTTTTAAAAACACCTTTAAAAACACTAGTTTTAAAAACTAACTTTCAAAATGAGTTTTTCAAAATGGTTTTGACTCTTCTAAACCTCTAACACTAACCAAGACATCAACTAACCCTAGTCTATCCCTGACTGACTCGAATATGGCACCACCCCGAGTGGGCCCTACTTGAGTTTTTCAAAAAGCGATTTTAAAACTTGAAATTGAAGGAGTTTTCAAAAGGATTTTCAAAAGCAATTTTAAAATTAGAATTTTTGAAATGGCATAGGGTTCTAACTGAATTAGAATTCCTCTGGATATGGTGCCAACTGAGTGGGCCCACATCGAGTTTTAGAAATTTTGAAATAAACACTGAAAATGGCTTTGAAAAGGGGTTAAAATCGATATTTGAAATTCAAGATCTTTGAAAATAGGGTCTCAAGCGAACTGGAACTCCGGGTTAGAGTCCTGAACTCTTAGGACTCTGAGATTTGAGATTTTAAAAGACAAATGAAAGAATTTTCAAAAGATTTTATCAAGAAATGATGAAATAAGTCAGAAAACACAGTCAGGGTTAGACTCCAAACTCAACCGAACTCTAAAATAGAATCCTGAACTAACTGGACTATATAAAATGACCTAAATTTTGAAAATAATCGAAAAAGACTGAAAATGGAAGTAAAACCGACTTAAAAACCATACTCCTGACCGGATTAGGACTCTGAGACAGAGTCCTGATCGGACTGAAACTTTCAAAGATTTGAGAAATTTGATGAATAGAGGAATTCAGAAGCAACACCACCTCAATGGGTCTCATCTGTGAATTGACATCGATTAAAATTTGAATTTGAAATGAATCCAGATTGTTTTCTGAGAAAATATTTCGAAATATAAAGTCCTGGGGTTGGAAAATGATAGAGTATTGAATAAAAACCCAGGTTTTGAAATTGATTTTGAAATAAAAGCTTTAAAATTCAAATCTGGATTGAATGTTTTGAAATAGGAGTGCTGGATCTCGAAAATGAAATGCAATGACATGCAATGCTATGCAATGCGATGGAATGATATGCAGAATACATGCAATGATATGCAATGACACATGAAATGGACAAACACTGGATGAGGGTGAAAATTTGGGGTGTTTACAGTCCTTCAATGAAAAGGGGAATAGAGTCAACCTCAAAGCATCAACATCGAAATTCTGTATCTTAACAGTAGAACAGATTTCAAGGAATTCATCTAAATGTTTGTAGGGATCTTCATGACTAAGGCCATAAAAGGATGGAAGCATCTGAATAATGCTGGCCTTAATCTCGTAATGAGGTGCTCCTACATCGGGTCTCCGAATGCAGGATGCCTGAACATAGTCTGTGGGAATGAAGTATTCCCGCAGAGGACGTGGATGAACTGGGGGTGGAGGTAGAGGATCCATGTCAGCCATTTTTGTCGAACTTCGATGAGAATGTAAAATTCTCTCTGGGTTGTCAACAAATGGGTGTAATGGAGTTCCTAAACCTCGTCGCCCCTGCATACACTGGTACTAAGACCAGAAGTAAGCAAACGACCTAAATCTAAATATAAACTAACACAAGTACTAAAATGTAAATAAAACAAATAACTGTACTAAGAAACAGATATGCTATCTAGCTATGTCAGAATGCTATAACTAAATAAAGAAATAACAAAGTAACTATTCTAAAATACTAAAACAAATAAATACAGGAAATCACAAACTATGTTTTTCTAAAACTCACCTGTCTAATCGCTCCTTACAGAATGAAAATTAAGTGAATCCTAGAAAGAACAGTACGTGAATCCTATATTTACTAACTATGTTAATCCTATATTCACTTACTAATCCTACTAACTAAAAAGAAAACAACTAATTAACTAACTAAAACAAATTAATAAATCAAACTCTAAGAAATAAAGTAATTAATTCGTCGTTCCCCGGCAACGGCGCCAAAATTTGGTTGATATTTGGAAATGATATTTTTAAACAATATTTTTCAATGAAATACATGGGAAAATCATCAACCAAAGATATAAAACCGACTTTCCACCGAAGTGGCGAGTACGGGTCGAATCCACAGGGAAAGGGAACATTCTGAATTAATTCCAAAATAACACTTTATTAATAAAAAAACAAAGTTTACAACTATGTAAATGTTTACAAGTTACATTAAATAACATTCTACTATGAAAATAAACTACAATAGGCGGCTAAGTCTTCAGCAGGTCTCCAGGGGCATTTTTGTCTTTTCACATCAAGTGCAGTCGCACATCACAATTGAATTGCATCTGTTAACCTGTTCTAACTTAACAACCTACATAATAAAAACAAAAAAGTCAGTAACTAAATCAAGAATTCATCTAGATTACATCTACACTATTTCTAAACTATTTCTAAATTAAATTACAGTTAATTTAAATATATAAAACGAAAGTTATACTAACTAAGTGAACTAACTAAGCTAAGTAACTCTAATTACTCTAACTACTGTTAATATACTAACTAAAATGTTAGAAAACAGTAAAACCACACGAAATCAAACAAATAAGTAAAAGACTGTTTTATCCCTAAAGAAGGCAAAAAATGGATTCTGAATGCTTTTCGCAAAATGATTGTTTGAGGTGTCAAACAAATTCAAAATTTGGTCAAATCACTTCTATTCTGTAAAAGAAAGATCCAAGAAGCTGACACATTTTACATAAGTAAAAAATACATTCTGGATCTCCAGAACGAAGCGTTTCAAAATCAGGATAATTTGGGAAATCGCTGGACCCGAAATTTCAAAATCAGAAAAAGCTGTTTTCATAATACGCTTAAAAACCAGACCAAATCAACTCGGATCGAGTTGAAATTTGGTCTGTGGACAGTTAACACACCAATGTAGAGAATAGAAAAATAATATCTAGAAAACTCACGAAAAATCTACATGAAATAAGTAGTGCACGATCGGGTAAAAATTAGGGTTTTGGTTCAGTGCACTATTCATCCCTTTGAATCCACAATTGACATTTGGACAATGAACCACGTACAAAAACAGTCCTAACTGAACCTAACCTACTGTTAAACCACAGCAAACAATAACAATTAACCTAAGTTATAAAATCTAAGAAATAACCTAACTTAAACTCACTAATACTCTAAATAAGATATCTAAATGAATATAAACTCTAATTAAACCTAATGCATAACCTCTAATATCATTAACTAACTTAACTATCTATTCTAATATTAATTCTAACCAACTAAAACAACTACTAACCTACGGTTAGGCTAACTAGCTAAGATTGCTTACAAACTAAATTAAACACTAACTATATTAACTAACTATCTAGGGTTAATTAATTAACTACGGTTAGGCACTAACTATTGTTAACCTAATAACTAATTATGGTTAGATTGACTAGGTCTAACACTAACTAGGGTTAGTAGAATTTAACTAAGGCTAGGACTCGGGTAGGGTTAACTAACTAGGCTTACTAGGGTTGAACTAGGGGGTACGGTTAGATGGCTTAGACACCTAGGGTTAAGTATTAACTACGGTTAGTTAGGGTCGGTTAGTTGTAATTACCTAAGGGTACATACTAACTAAGGTTAATTAAATCTAAGGTTAATCTACTTAGGACTAACTATTAACTAGGGTTAGCTACGGTAGATAGGTTTAACTAAGGTTTGACTAGGGTTTACTATGGTGGACAAGGGTTGGATGGGATAAGGTAGGGTTACCTAAGATTCTAACTAGGGTACGGTTGGGGTGACTAACTAGGTTTAGGTAAGGGTTAACTAGGGTCTAATAAGGTAGTTAAGGGGTCAGTTAGTGTTAGTAGAGTCATTAACTACCTAAGAGTAGGGACTAATTAACTAAGATTATTCTAATTAGAACTAAATACTAACTAGGGTTAGTTTAATAACTATGGTTAGCTAGGGTTTGACTAACTAGGGTAGGTACCTAGGGTTAGTTAATCTTAACTAGAGTTAGACTAATTAAAGGGAATTAGAGTGGCGATTTTGAATAAAGCATTGAATACACGCCATTCTAAATTAGGCTAATAACTAATTGGCATTTCCTAATACACTAAAGTAAACCTAAATTAATTCCTAAATTAAATATACACTAGAATTAGTACCTACATAAATAGACCTACACGATTTTAGAAAATCTAAGTTATTACAAACATGCCTAAATTAAGGACTATCTAATCAATGCTAATTCCAAATAAGCAACTAATACATAGGGCTTTCAAAATATGAATCCACGAATTTGGAAAAGGGCCAACTCCTCATCTTCTTTATTGCCTTAATTGCACTTAGGGAAAGTTCTCAACTTCAAAAACCGTCCAGCCCATTTTTCATTAAAAACATTAACTTCTTTTGAAAACCTTTCCCAAAACATCAAACACGTTTTTGGATTAGCTTTAAACGCTCATTTCAAATTTCCAATCTTTTCCAAAAACGTGTAGCCATATTTAGCATGACCTTTGGAATTCCAAAGGGTTTCTAAAAATCGTGTAACCCTCTTTAAAAGGCCCTTTGGAATTCCAAAGGGTTTCCAACTTTGAAAATGAGAAGGCTTTTATGATTGGATTGGGAAATGAAGCTTTCCTCTTAATTGCCTTAAATGCATATTTGAAAAAGTCTTATTTTCTAAAACCATCCAGCCGTTTTTCCTTCTTTTCATTAAAGGCTATTAAGCTTCCTTTTTGAGAATCCTTCCCAAAGCACATTCCACGATTTTGGAGTTTCTTTAAATGAAAATTGGAATTTCAACACTTGCTCCAAAAGTCGTGTAGATACTTTTAGAAGATCCTTTGGAATTCCAAAGGTTTTCTAAAAACGTGTAAACCTCTTTAAAGGGTCTTTGGAATTCCCAAAGGGTTCCCCATTGGAAAGGAGAATGCATTTATGACTTGTATGGGTAATAGAATTTTCCTTAATTGCATTTAACGAAATTAGAGGAGGTGCCTTAATACCAAATTCGTATTTCAAACAAGGACCTCAATGCCCCTTGACTAAAAGCTACGCGAATTTATACACCTAGACTAAAATAAAATTAATCTAACTAAATTAATATATATACAAATCAAACAAAGGGCATAAAGGGAAAGCTATCAAAAATCAAATTTATCTATATTAACTACTACACGAAAATTAAAAAACACTAAGTTAATGCTACATTAAAACCGATATTAGCAATTCTATCTAAGTTAATTCCTACACACAATTCAAACTTACTCAATTAATTCTAAATTACCTAAAACAAAATACATTGCACCTAGATATTTTAATTCTACTTTCCTAAAACCTAATGACCTAATAACTGAAACATGCAACCTAGCTGGCCCTCTAATGGCCGCCCTACTTGAAGAAGATGACTACCTATGTTAAAGACTACATAAAAATCGACCTAACTAAAGTGGATACCATATGACTAAAACGAAATTATCTAAATACACTATATAACCTCTAATTACAATTACCTATGTGAATCAACCATTACAAACTAGGATATACAAAAATTACATAAACTAAGAAATAAACAAAGCATTACATGAATCTACGAAACAAAAATTAATAAAACTAAATCAATTCTATCACTAAAACACGATAATTACAAGTCTAAATTAAACTAAACCATCACACGATTATGACAATCTAAATTAAACTAAAAAGACACAAACTACACAACTAACATGCTGGGAACTAAATCAAAACAGAAAACGAATTCTATCAAACCCCTACAAATCGACTAACACCAAAACACCAAACAAAAATTCTTACTAAACAAAATACATGATTTAAAATCTATAAAAAACCTAAACAATAATTAACAAATTGACATGAACATAGCAAAGAAAAGAACTACAGAAAATGTTACAAATTGCTGGACGTTCTACTTAAAAAACAGAAAAACAACAATCAATACTTAACTTTTATCAAAATCTAAAAATCGCCTAACATGAAATATCATAAACACTTTCCCTAAGGTACTAAACTCGATTAAAACATCATCCATTAGACTTAGAACAACTGAAAAAACACAGACATATAGAAATCTCATGTCAAACACACGCACACACCCAAAACATGCCTAAAAACTCCCAACGTTGGATTAAAAACATCATTTTCACTAACACAAAAACCTAAACACACTACGTGCTGGCTTTTGCACGAACAAAAGCTACACTAAGGCTGACGAAAATACAGAAAACACAACACACCTAACTCACACACATGATAGGTTTTAGCTAGAAGAGAAGGGAGAAGAAGACCTACCTCTTGGGTGATCCGACGACCGGGGGGATGAAGAGAAGAGCGGACTTTGCTTGGCTTCGCACCGTTCGGAACCTCGTTGATGCTGGAAATACGCCATGGTACCATGTCCTATAGCTGCAACACGTTGGAAATCCACCAAAGATGAAATGTGAACCGATTCTCGATCGGGGGGCGTAGAAGACCGGATGGAGGTAAAGCCGACCCTTCTCGTTGGAGTGTTTCGCACTTCCAAACGAGAATAGTGTTTCCCATCTCTGCTGCACCTGCAAAACACAGCAACAAAGGATATTAAACAACATGTAAGATAAATAAATGGAGAGGTTGTGAAAGAAGGCAAGAAAAAACTTGGATCTCAAGCTTGTTTTCATGCTCTCATGGAGATGGCGTGAAGATGGAGGATGAGAAGGGGGCTGGAGTTAGAATCGTGCCCCTAGGGCACGAAAACTCAGGCAAAGACAGATGGAATGGGCGCCCCTCTCCCTTTTTACGATTTGGCTACTTTTGTCTATTTTACAAAAACAGGATTAAAATAAAAATATTTGCTGGGCGCCTCTTTCTGCAGGGGGTTTTTAGAAAATGTTTTTACAAAACTTAAGTGGGCTGGAGCTGGGTTAAATCCATGTAATTTGGTCCAGATCCAAAGTCCAAATGGGCGTCTGGATCCAAATCTCTCAAATCGGATCCGATATTTGACCCGTTACACTGTAAATGCCATAATTCCTTCAAATTAACTTCGATTTTGATGAAATTTGAACCAGAGCTCTCTAACATCATTATGCACCTAAGTGTATGCTTTAAACCTATAGATGATGCATTTATGCAGTGAAAATGTATTAATAAAACGTGATATTTATGCATCATCAAATACCCCCATGCTAGAATAATTGCGAGTCCCTAGCAATACACTCTACCATGCAATGAAAATATGGACTACCCATTTAACATGAAAGCTCTTATTAAATAAAATAAATAAAAAATAAAATAAAACTAACTCACTTTCGTAGGAATCACGGTTGCATTTAGCTTATGCAACAAGCCCTTTAAACCCCTGGGTTACCCCAGTGGACGAGTAAGGTCTCGTGAGGGTTTGCAGAGATGCTACCCACAAACATCAATATCATGCATGAATAATTTTTTAGAAATAATAGGCAATTAAGAATTTATTGTAAACAAATATTTCATGTAATCTACATTTTCAAAACAAATTCAGAAATTTCTATGCCACCACAGTAAAAATTATTTTTCTTTCACTTCTCTAAACTTGTAATTATTTATGAATCTTTTTCAGAAAATCAAGTATTATCATGTTTTACTCATTTATCCTCACTTGTATATTTTCTGCACAGTAATACACATATACGCCTAAGCAATGAAAATTTTCTCATATAGCACATTATCTTTTTCTTTCATTCATTTTTCACCCTTTTTCCAATTTGTTATCTTAAGCATTCTTCTCACATGAGCACTATTTCGAATAGTCAGTTTTCGTGACCCGTGTAGCGAACTTTGGGTCAGTGACTCCCAAGTTGGCCGACCTTAGGGCACTAGATACAAAGTATCCCTCAGACTTAATTGCTCGAGTCATTAGACCTTCTATTCTAATAGTTTACGTATAGTCTTTCTCTCGTCTTGTGCAATGTCTCTATCTCTTAGGCTTTCTATGCAGTCCATGTAACAAGCTTTCGAACCGGTGGCTCCCAAACCAGCTAGCTTTGGGGCACCAGGTGTAAAACACCCTTCAGATTCTACTTACTCGAACTACAAAGGCCACAGATATCAACTAGACAAGAAGATGATCTCCTTCGTTCCTTTTCGTTAAGAGACTCAAACGCTTCATCTCGTGTTTGAGTTCCACTAATAGGATTCACGAAGACATCAACAACTAAACGTAACTCTATTCTTTTAAACTCATTTTTCAAAAACATCTTTCCATTGCTTATTTCTTTCACAAAGCATACTGTGCATACTTATACTACAGTGATCCAAAATTTTCTAACAATCAAATACTATCTTTTCTTTGAATTTTCTCATAAATAACTACTCTATTTGAATCAGTTTAGAGAAAATTTAATTTTTTTTTATGGGGCTTAAAAATTTATAAACTGTTAGATTATGCCAAAAACAATCATATATGCTACAATTTGTTCTCAAATGCCTACTTTAATTACCGGTCAAAAAAAAAATTGACATTTTTGTGTGCATGCATCTAAACCACCCCCCCATGCTTGAATGACACTGTCCCTAGTGGCATAAAAAATAAATAAAAATGTAATGCAAATGCACACTAAAAGACACTAACAAAAATATGGGAGAAAGGATAGATACAACCTGATTTGCTCTGAGCTTCTGAAGTTGACTTTCATCTGATCTTTGAATTCTTTGAAAGCTCTTCCATGCACCTGGTAACTGATACACTAAGTGTTAGATTCATCCTGCATACATCAAAACAAATGTTAGCACATATGAAATGAAATACTGAATAAAGAAAAATACTGAAATGAAAAATAAACTAGTGTACATATTATACATCCCTCTGGTTGAATTCTCATGCCTTTGTGAGATGCACTATCTCACACTCACCATCCTGCAAGGAATCTGAAATAAAAGGCTTCAATCTTTGCCCATTCACCTTGAATGTACCTTGGGTCATAGGATCGAATAATGTTACTGCTCCATTGGGAAATACTTCTTTCACAATGTAAGGACCTGTCCATCTCGATCTGAATTTCCCTAGGAATAAATGCAAACGAGAATTGTATAGCCACACTTTCTGATCTGGCTCAAACACTTTCCTAACAATATGCTTATCATGAAATGCTTTCGTGCGAGTTTTGTATAATTTGGCATTCTCATACGCATCATTCCTGAGTTCCTCTAATTCTGAGAGCTGCAGTGCTCTCTCTTTGCCAGCCTAGGTGACGTCAAAATTCAATTTCTTGATAGCCCAGTACGCTCTATGCTCTAGCTCGACAGGAAGATGGCATGCTTTCCCGAATACAAGGCGATACGAGGACATGCCAATGGGAGTCTTAAATGCAGTTCTATATGCTCAAAGTGCATCATCTAAGCGCTGGGACCAATCCTTGCGGTCCGGACGAACTGTCTTCTCTAAAATTCGCTTAATCTCCCTATTGGACACTTCAACCTGTCCACTAGTCTGCGGATGATATGGAGTGGTGAATCTATGACTGACAGAATATCTTCTCAACAGAGAAGCTATCTGTACATTCCTAAAATGCTTGCCACCATCGCTAATCATTGCACGTGGCACACCAAAACGACTGAAAATGTTGTGCTTAATAAACTTAAGCACTACTCTATGATCATTGGTTTTGGTTGCCACAACCTCAACCCATTTGGACACATAATCTACTGCCACAAGAATGTATAAATTTCTAAATGAAGGCGGAAATGGTCCCATGAAATCAATGCCACAAACATAAAAAATATCGACTATCAAAATCGGAAGCAAGGGCATCATGTCCCTCTTGGACATGTTCCCAATCTGCTGACATCAAAGGCATCGCCTACAGAACTCATGAGCATCTCTGTGGAGTGTGGGCCAATAAAATCCTGACTGCAAAACCTTTGCAACCGTCTTCCTACTACTAAAATGCCCTCCACAGGCTAATGAATGGGAAAAATTCAGAATGGACTGGTACTCCTCCTCCGGAACACATCTCCTAATGATATGATCTGCACAGTATTTGAACAACTCTGGTTCATCCCAATAATAGTGCCTCACCTGAGATAGGAATCTCTCACGCTCATTCTTGTTCCAATGCTCAGGTATCTGCCTTGAAACCAGATAGTTCCCATATCTGCAAACCAGGGTAACTGCGGTGTACTGACTGACATGATCTGCTCGTCGGGGAAAGAATCACTGATCGGCCTTTGATTCTGCGTGGTCTCCACGATCAGTCTGGACAGGTGATCTGCTACTACATTCTCGCTTCCCTTCTTATCTCGAATCTCGAGATCAAACTCCTGTAGTAGTAGAACCCAACGAATCAATCTCGATTTGGTGTCTTTCTTATTCAAAAGATATTTCAATGCTGCATGGTCAGAATAGACAACCACCTTCGAACCGAGTAAATAGGACCTCAACTTATCCAATGCGAAAACTACGACAAGTAGTTCCTTCTCTGTCGTAGTATAATTCATCTGAGCATCAGACAGAGTTCTACTCGCATAGTAGATCACATAGGGCTTCCTATCAACGCGTTGTCCTAAAATAGCCCCCATAGCATAATCAGATGCATCACACATAATCTCAAATGGCAGAGTCCAATCCAGAGGTCTCAAAATGGGCGCAGTAATCAAGGCCTCTTTGAGAATCTCAAAGGCCTTCATACAATCCTCACCAAAAACAAAGGGCTGATCTTTCTCTAATAAAGTGCAAAGCGGTCGAGAGATTTTACTGAAATCTTTTATGAACCGCTTATAAAATCCCGCATGCCCTAAAAATGATCGAATCTGCCTCACAGAGGTGGGTGGAGTCAAACGGGAAATGGATTCCACCTTCGCTTTGTCAACCTCAATGCCTCGCTTGGACACAATGTGTCCTAGCACAATCCCCTCCTGGACCATAAAATGGCTCTTTTCCCAACTAAGGACAAGATTTGTCTCCGCACACCTACTCAGTACTCGAGTAAGTTTTTGGAGACAATCTTCAAAAGAAGAGCCGTAAACTGAAAAGTCATCCATAAAAACTTCCATCACATCATCTATCATGTCCGAGAAGATGGCAAGCATGCACCTCTGAAAAGTGGTCGGGGCATTGCAGAGCCCGAACGGCATACGTCTAAACGCGAAGGTGCCATAAGGACATGTAAACGTAGTCTTCTCCTGGTCGTCAGGATGGACAGCTACCTGATTGTATCCTGAATATCCATCTAGAAAGCAGTAGTAGCTCTGCCTTGTGAGTCTCTCTAAGATCTGATCAATGAATGGTAATGGGAAATGATCTTTCCTAGTTGCCACATTCAGCTTCCGATAATCGATACAGACTCGCCATCCTGTAGTGGTCCTCAGCGGAATTCTCTCACCCTTCTCGTTCTCAACCACAATGAGTCCTGACTTCTTCGGTACAACCTGAATCGGACTGACCCACTGGCTATCAGAAATAGGGTAAATGATTCCAGCATCCAACCACTTCACCACATCGTTCTTCACCAGTTCCTTCATGTTGGGATTTAGCCTTCTCTGCATATCCCTAAATGGCTTGACTTCCTCATTACAATGAATTCTATGCATGCAGAATGAAGGATCAATCCCCTTCAGATCAGCAACTCCCCAGCCAATCGCTGCCTTGTGCTCTCGAAGAATATTCAGCAATCTCTGCTCTTGCTCTTCAGTGAGCAAGGACGAGATGATCACACGCAGAGTCTCCTCATCTCCGAGGTACGCATACTTGAGTGAATCCGGTAAGGGTTTCAACTCGAGTTTCGGAGGTGACTCGATCGAGGATTTGGCGGGGGTCTCCGCAAGTGGTGGAAGAGGCTCACTGACAGCTCCTCAAGGTGGTCTCTCTGACGACACTCTAGACACATCTACACTATCTACACCACTATTCTTCTCTATGTGGTACAGATCTAAAGAATCTTCAGTAATATACAACTCGGGCTGCTCCTCCACTAACTCATGAGCAATATCTACATGAAAGCAGTCCATGTCTCCTGCTGGTCCCATCGCGACATTGAAAATATTCAGCTTGACTTTCCTATTGCCGAATGAGAGATCCATGGCTCCGATCCTACAGTTGATGCACGCATTGGCAGTCGCCAAGAATGGTCTGCCTAAGATGATCGGAGTCTGATGCTGGCTGTCTACTCCTTCCATATCAAGAATAATGAAATCGACTGGGAAATAAAAGTCATCCACCTTAACTAGCACGTCCTCCAAAACACCTCTCGGTACCTTGACGGAACGATCTGCCAGCTGCAGTGTAATCGGAGTCGATCTCATCTCTCCTAGCCCGAAAGAATCAAAGAAATATCCAGGCAGAATGTTCACGCTTGCTCCAAGGTCGAGCAATGCGCGTTCTATCCGGATGTTCCCTATGGTACACGCAATGATCGGGGCTCCAGGGTCCTTGAGCTTTGGTGGTGTCTGATGCTGAAGTACTGAACTCACCTGCTCAGTCAGATGGACCCTGTTAGAAACTCTCTCTCTAGATTTCCGCTTCTGCGTACATAGTTCCTTCAGGAATTTGGCATATGCCGGCACCTGCTGAATCGCATCGAGCAAAGGCAGGTTGATCTGCACATGCTTGAATATGTCAAGCATGTCTTGGATCTTCGCACCTTGCTTCCCTCTATATCCAGGAGACTCTAATGCTTTGGGATAGGGTGGTGGGGGAGTATACTCGGTTGGTTCCTTCTCTTTGTGAGAAGTCTCACTCCTATCCTTCTTCTGCACTGAAGATGAAGATGATGATGATGATGAAGATGAAGATGGGGATGAGGATGAAGGCTGAGCCGACGTAGGTGAAACAATGGTCTCTGGCTCCTCTATCCTCTCTCTACTATCTCTTTCTCTACTCTCGACATGAAACTCACGTCCACTCCTCAGGGTCATAACAGATTTGGCCTGCTGTTGTGTCTCAGTATGAAACAGGCCTCCAGTCATCTGGTCCTTGCCCTTCAGGTTCATGACAGCTTGACTCGGTAATGTACCCTCAGGTCTCCTACTGATAGCCTCAACTAACTGTCCCATTTGCAACTCTAACTTCGCAATGGACTGCGTATGTGAGCTCAATATCTGACTACACTTATCGAAGGCGTTCTGATTAGAGGTTTTCACCTCTTGGAATGCCTGGAGAAGTCTCTCCTCAAAAGATGTCTGCGGGGCAGACTCCTGCTGAATCGGGGGAGTGACTGAAGAAGAAGAAGACTGAGAATAGTTCGGTCTTTGAAATGACTGAGTAAAAGATGGCTGCCGAACTGGCTGAGAGGATGTAGGCATCTGCATGGAAGACTGTGGATTCTTCCATGAAAAATTGGGATGGTTACGCCAACCCGGATTATATATAGATGAGAATGGGTTGTTCGGCGGTCTGACGTAACCCTGAGCTGCCTGAACTTGTTCTTGAACAAATTCAGGGTACTGAGTTGCCGAAGGGCACTCAGTGATATCGTGTGCCGGACTGGCACAAAGAGTACACACCTGTTGTGTAGTGGATGGTCCTGAGAGAAGCTGGTCCAGCTTCTGAGCAATCATGTCTACCTTGCACTGTAGTGCAGTAGATGGACCAATCTCAAGAAAACCAGCTTTCTTCTGAATGCTGGGTGTGGCTCTATCCGAATGAGAGCTCGAAGCATGGTGAAGGGAATTCTCGGCCAATGTATCAAATAACCTCCATGCTTCATCCTCGCTCTTCAGCATGAATGTCCCTCCACATGAAGAGTCGATCATCTAACGATTCTTGTCAGACAATCCATCATAGAAGCTCTGCACCAGTTGCCATTTCGGCACCTGATGATGGGGACATTTCCTGAGGAGATCCTTCATTCTCTCCCAGGTCTCATGAAAGCGCTCACCATCTAGCTCTGAAAAGCTAGTGATGGCTCTACGATATTGGTTCGTACGACCAATGGGAAAGTATTTCCAAAGAAACTCCTGTTGCAATTGATCCCAGGACTCTATTTCTACAGAATCTAAGGACTTTAGCCAATACTTGGCTTTGTCCTTCAATGAAAAGGGGAATAGAGTCAACCCCAAAGTATCATCATCGAAATTCTGTATCTTAACAGTAGAACAGATTTCGAGGAATTCATCTAAATGTCTGTAGGGATCTTCATGACTAAGGCCATAAAAGGATGGAAGCATCTGAATAATGCTGGCCTTAATCTCGTAATGAGGCGCTCCTACATCGGGTCTCCGAATGCAGGATGCCTGAACATAGTCTGTGGGAATGAAGTATTCCCGCAGAAGATGTGGATGAACTTGGGGTGGAGGTGGAGGATCCATGTCAGCTATTGTTGTCGAACTTCGATCAGAATGTAAAATTCTCTCTGGGTTGTCAACAAATGGGTGTAATGGAGTTCCTAAACCTCGTCGCCCCTGCATACACTGGTACTAAGACCATAAGTAAGCAAACGACCTAAATCTAAATATAAACTAACACAAGTACTAAAATGTAAATAAAACAAATAATCGTACTAAGAAATAGATATGTTATCTAGCTATGTCAGAATGCTATAACTAAATAAAGAAATAACAAAGTAACTATTCTAAAATACTAAAACAAATAAATACAGGAAATCACAAACTATGTTTTTCTAAAACTCACCTGTCTAATCGCTCCTTGCAGAATGAAAATTAAGTGAATCCTAGAAAGAACAGTACGTGAATCCTATATTTACTAACTATGTTAATCCTATATTCACTTACTAATTCTACTAACTAAAAAGAAAACAAATAATTAACTAACTAAAACAAATTAATAAATCAAACTCTAAGAAATAAAGTAATTAATTCGTCGTTCCCCGGCAACGGCGCCAAAATTTGGTTGATATTTGGAAATGATATTATTAAACAATATTTTTCAATGAAATACATGGGAAAATCATCAACCAAAGATATAAAACCGACTTTCCACCGAAGTGGCGAGTACGGGTCGAAACCACAGGGAACGGGAACATTCTGAATTAATTCCAAAATAACACTTTATTAATAAAAAAACAAAGTTTACAAGGAATTTTGAAAATATGATGCAATTTTGTCCTAAATGATGAATGAATTTAAAGAATTTGAATTTAGATTTTGAAAAGCTATCTTATTCTTAAACTGAATTAAAATAAGATTGAAGATATAATACATCTCTGACTATGGTCATTGAATGTATTATATAATAATCTATATTTAAATTTAGGTGAAGAATAAGACACATTTGGTGCTTTTATAGAATTTAAAATAAAATTAACTCTCAATATACCCTGACTATGGCCATTGGTATATATTTTGAATTAATTTTAAGTTAAATTCTGATAAAAGAAGAAAAATATTTAGGGAAAATATGATGAATTTTGAAAACGGGTCCAGTGTGGATCTGATGTTATTTTGTAAAAGATAAAAATACTAAGTTTTGTCCACATCCTGACTATGGCCATTGATGTGGATCATCAACTTAGGATTAATTTACCTCTTACGAAATGGTGCACGTGCCATTCGTGTTTCACCAATGTGAGATTTTGAAAAATAAAGGTAAAAGCATAAGCAATTTATGATATTTTACAATGTTCATTCATTCTAATCTAAAACGGGGATCATAGATTCTCATTCAAAATCTAACTATTTACAACATATAGAATTGAATTTACAACTCCAAGTAATGATGTTTTCCATATATTCCTTGCAAAACAACTGGGTTAATATAGAAAAAAATGGAGAAAAAAAAATGCAAATATTATATGGATATCAATGGTAAAATGCTCATAGGCCAAGGCATTTATGATTTAGAATGTGAGAAGATGAGAGATGATATGTATGTATATGCTTACGTATATATATACAGTATACCAATATATATATATATATATGTGTGTGTATGTATATATATATATATATATACATATATAATATATATATATATACATATATATATGTATTGCATATAGCATGTATACTAATACAGGTGGATGTGATGGGACTTGATGCAGTGTTGATGACTGGGATGTTAGGTGCCAAAAGAATGGAGAAATATACAAGATGCAGCAAGTAGGTGTTTAAGAGTTGAGAGGTAAATAAGGTGGTAGATGTACAAAACATCAAGGAATTGCCAAGCTCCAACTCTGAAAGGGGGAAGATGCAGCAACAGCAGCTCATCCCTTATAATGCTCTGCCAAGATGCGTCCCTTCCTGTGTTATTCTTTGCTGTATATAGGTATTAAACCTCATATGATACAACGACTTCATCATGTTTGAACTTTGATCATCAAAGCACACCCAGGCAGAAAAATATTCCAACAAAATCTGAAACAACTCAGTCATGTTAATGGATTACCATAAAAGAGGGATTCTGAGATGAACCAACAGTGAAATGGGTTGACAAATCAGATTTACTGCTTGCTATTTGATGCTAATGAGCCATGACCAACAACAGTTTATCGGCTTTATAATTGCAGAGAAAGTAAATAAACCAAAGGGGATGATACAAATCAAAACAGGAGACAGACGAAAAGAAAACCAGCAAATTATAAATTCTAAGAAATGCCTAGGCTAAAAACACCATGTTGGATTACTGAGGGACGAGCAAAACATTGAATATGTACTATGATATGCAGGCAATTGCAGAAACAATGGAAAGCAAAAATGTGCAGGGGATCGAATGGGTACTAACCTTTGTTTCCATAATGACTGAACAATTGACAGGAATCATCACCTGGACGAGCTGGAGACAACACCATCTTGAAGTTGTTGAAACTGTTTTCATAGCCATCATCCGAACGATTGTTGTCAATGTCACCTTGAACTCTGCTTTTACTATTTTCACTTCTATGAAGACTGTCACCGATAAATTATTGCTAACCCTTCCAAATAAGAACCATGTTAGTCAAATGACAATGGTCACAAATGTATCAGCAAAAGAATTCCTTATCCTCCAAGACAGACTATTGTTGTAATCTTGGTTAGTAGTAAGACACAAATTTTCTACACAAAATGATAAGCATTCAGAAAAGAGCTACAAGGATTTAGTTATCCTACAACTGGAGATTATGTCAGTTCATTTAATCCTTTGTGTCAGTGTTGATCAGAGAATATCCAAAAAAAAAAAGGGGTATAGTAATTCTCATGAAAACCTCAATGCTGCCACCATTAATAGCCATCGACCAATGAAGGAAATCGTGGTCATGAACAAATCAAATGAAAATTAAATGAAAGCACAACAAGCTACTGTAAGTGGTCCAACAAACAATAGATAATAATATTCAACAAGAACCACGAGGAAGTACTGACTAGTCAAAAAGAACCAGAAGGAAGCTGCAATAAGACTATCAAAGGACCATGAAAGCACATGCTAGAAGGCATTTTGTAATGTTTCCAGAAATAGTGAACTTGACTCAGAAGGTCACTTTGGTGGTGATAGACATCAATTCATGGAAGCCACTGTAGATTCATATCTTGATTTTTGTACTGAGAGCAATATAGTGGTTATAGTTCTCACAAAATACTTGAATGGATCATTGGCAGTGATAACTGTTCAAATATGAAGAGGGATCCCTGATCTTGCTGACTTGCTTTGTGGAATTTGCACTCATCAACATTTGTTCTCACATGTGATTATGTTGTAGGTAATCAAAAAAAATAAAAGAACTATGCATATGGATCTAAATATCATCAGAAACCAATAATATGGTAAAAGTGAAAAAGTCTCTTGAGATGTTTCTAAAAAAAAAAAAAAATACGAGGACTTCCCTCAACCAGATTTTTCATTACAATATAAATGAGTAGCCAACCTATAGGGTTCTCTGAAAGAAAAACATTTCCAGAATAAACCATGAAACTGCATGGGTAAATATCAAGCAACTAAATTAAAAGTTTTAATGTCACGATCGTGTCAAATCAAAATATGTGCCCAGAAATCTAAAATAACAAACACCGGCTGTATGAGGTGAAACACGCTAATCAGAAAATGTATTTATGTTCTTGAAAAACAATATGCACCTTGTTATCTTCAACACTAAGGCATTGTAAGCAACGCTGGACAACATGATTTCCATTAAGGTCCTTAATCAAGTTCACAGCCCACGGTTCAAGGGATGAGATAACCATGGATTCCACAATTTATCAAGAATTAGCTGATTGGAAACTCTGATTTATCCAACGAAAAGAGCATGCACTCACCTGTTGTGGCTGTACTAATTGATCATAGATATATTGTGATACGATAAGTGGCAAGGGTAAAACAGGATACACTAAGGTGTCTGACCATCCCAGAGGCGGATACCCATCCTTTGCAATCATTCATGATCAACCATATGCAGGTTACAACTTAGACAACATGGAACTGATTTCCTCAGCACGAAACTGTAGATTTTAAGGGTCTCAAATCAAACATGGATGGTATATCAGCAATGCTTCATCAGCAACAGTTGTTCCAATGAAGGGTCTGCCTACACTGTTCTTTCTGATAGCTCACGAGCTACATCCAAAGACTGGAATTGGAGGGCCGATCATAGCATCATTCTGCAAATACTTCTCAAATGGCAAGTGAGAAAGAAATTCAGCTGCAAGTTGTTATATCACTGATAAGGTTAAATCTGATGGTAATGTGATGAATTTAATGGACATACCTTTAGAGGATGTGTATAGGGTAAGGTGGTGATGCTAAGTGGATGTAGTAGATAAGTTACACAGGAAATTTTAACAGAAAGAAAGGAAATGGAAATGTGTTGTGTAAGGTGAAGTGTAATGAGTGATGTGCACTTGCAGGAAATTAGCAGAAAGGTGAAGTGAAGCACTATGCAAAAACAAGTGCTGAGATATTACAAGCTGCATAAGTGAAGGGGTGACGCTGTGGGACGATGTGGGAGACTAGCCAGACCCAGGCTCCTGCGTTGGAATGCTGGGAATCGATATACATGTTGCTTGTTGATGGAGATTCTGGAAGGCATCGCATACCCAAATAGGGTGTTAAGATACTCTTTATACAAACCTGATGGCTTTCTGATCTATTTGGGAGGCCCGATTGAACTTGGATACAAGGTATAAACAAATCACACAGCAAGGCGATAACTGTAGAAGACATCATATGCAGACGCAAGAGGGAGAAAGGATGCAGGAACAGGAAATGCTAATGCAGATCATAAAAGGAAAATCAAAGGCAATCTAAACAGAAACAGGGAATTTATTACTAAAAGGATGATAAAAAAGACAAATAGGAAATTGAAATTTAGGGAAAATTTAAGATACAGACAATGAATCGAAGCCTAACGAGAAAATCAAACTCAGTCTGTAACCAAAAAAAAGGGGATCGAACATAACACCTATAGGAATTGTAATGATCAGGACGATTTAATCGAAAATATGTATGAGCCTACAAAAGAAAAATCGTAGATAAGATATCAAAATATATTACCGCGTTATTGCAAAAACAACCATGAAACTCAAGATGACCATCATGACATAGGAATGAAAGAAAAAAAAAAACGAATGTTAGAATCAGAGATTCTGTCACTGTAGCAGTAGGTGAGGCGATCCTGCTATATGCAGATCGACCTTACCATCTATGCTTTATATAAAAAGAAAATGAAGGAGAAAAACGAAGAAAACAATATAAAGAAAAGAATATTTCGCAAAATCAGAAGAGGGGAGGAAGAGGGACTTACCTCGGTGGTGGAGTTAGGGTCAACTTACCTGTAGCTTCGCAGGGGGGGAGTTGATCCTTCTTAGGGAAGACCAGTAGAAGAGGGGAATGAAGATGCTGGGGTGAAGAGGCGGATCCGGTTTAGGGTTTCTTGAGTCCCCTTTTAAGGAGGATTCGGGAAGGAATCGGTTTTAGATGGAGGGCGCTGGAAGGTGGAGGTTGTGGATGGGTGGCTTGCGGAGGAGGGTTCGGCCATGGAGAGGGAAGGAGAGCGGCGGCTAATGGGGGCTGAGGGAGAGAGAAGCGAGAGTTAGGGTTTTCAAAACCCTAACTCGACTTTTTAAACATTGAGAATCAGATTTTCAAAAAAAAGGCCTCTTTAAAAAGTTTTCTCTAAAACGGGTTTCTAAAAACCGTTTTGCAATTTTCTTCATTTATTTTTGATTTTTTTGGTTCTTTTCCGAGTATTTTTATTTTTTTGTATTTTGGGAAATACAAAATCCTAAAATGTATGGCAAAACTAATTTTTTTGTATTTTTTTGAGAAATATTTACAAAAAGAAGGTTTTCAAGGCTATTTTGAGGAAATTTCTTCAGAAAATGGGTTCGGACCCGAGTTTTGAGAAATGTTTGAGTTTTTGAAGCTCGGATTGAGAAATACATGTGATGGATCCAAACGGATGTCGAATGGACTGTCTGAGCTATTTAAAGACTATTTTTGGTATTTTCTCTAATTTAAATTTAAAATTTGAACAGGGAGATTTAGATTTGGATCTGGACAATGGATCCAGATCCGAAATCAATTTAAACATATAAAATGAATTTGATTTCAGTAAAACTTGAGAAATGAACTGGAATTTAGATTTGAAATGACTCATTTGCTCAAAAAAAATGAATTTAGGGGCAAAAAGGGGATATTTAAAAGATTTTGAAAAATTTGGGGTGTTCACAGAAATGTTATGTCATTTCAAAAACATCTTTTAGAGAAATTCGAGAATGCCTTTTTCCATAAAAGTAAAATATAGGGTACACTAGTCGTTGTAATATTTTAGGTAATACATATTTTATGTAAAAAGTCTATTTCTTACAATAGTACATTGAACGTTGGATTGTAGTTTTGTCTTTATTCTAATTAATGATTTGAGGTACATAAGTACTTCTTTACTTTAAATGAGTGTAAGTACAATGAGTGCTATGAGATATTTATTTGTACATAGTCATGTCAAGTGTTTTCTTTATGTTGTGTTTTTCAAAGTCTTCAGAGAGAATGAGGACTCCAAGAAGGTCGACATTCTTGAGAAGGATATTAAACAAGGATTTCTTACAGGAGGTATTTAATGTTTGTACAAAGAGAATGATGACTTTAAGTAAGTCGACATTCTATGGGTTTGTAGAAAGGTAACTAGAGTCTTTATAAAAAACTTTTATTATATTTGTTTTCTTTGTGTAGCCGATTTTCATGTTTTGTCTTTTACCCATATTTTAAAATTATTTCTTTAAAGAAGATAACTAGAGTTTTTTCAAAAACATATTATATTTGTTTTTCTTTATGTAGCCGATTTCATGTTTTGTCTTTTACCCATATTTAAAAACATTTCTTTAAAGAAGGTAACTAGAGTCTTTTCAAAACATATTATATTTGTTTTCTTTATGTAGCCGATTTTATGTTTTGTCTTTTTCCTACATTTCTTTTCATGTTGTCTTCTATATGATGTAAAGTACAATTATTATATTTTGAAATCATGTCAAAATACCTTTTTCATAAATGGTTGTAAGAAGGTACAATTATTAGTTTTCAAAAAGGAGCTTTTTGAAACTATCGTATACTTTTATGATATAGTTTTTATGAATGAGTATGTAATATGCAATATGCATGTTCCTGAAGGTTCTGTTACATATGACTCTAAAGAAGAAAAAAATCTTCATCTTGAGGTAGCCGATCTCTTCAGTTGATCTTTAGGAATGCATGGCTCATCAAGCTTTTTCTTCAAGGAGTATGATTGCACTAGTTGTACTTGAACAGGAAGTCTCCATCCTTTTTGGGTGAGATATCCTTGCATCAAATACTCGTTAGATTTATGGCAAAACATATTCAGTCATAATATAACATTTTTCAAGAGGACATATTATCATATCATATAAAATCAAATACGACAGTGTATCATATTATGTGACATCAAAACAGAGTTTCTCAACACTTCTCTCTCCCTCCATGGCCGACCACCCCCAGGTGCGTTCCTCTATCTCTGCCCTCTGATCCCCTTCTGCTTCGATGGATGAGCAACCATCTGCCCTCCATCGCCAACGATTTTCCCCTTACAATCTTTACCTTCCGATTGATGGCTCCAGACCATCCGCCCTCCATCTGCAACGGAAAACCCTCTCTCGAAGTTTCTTTCGCGCCTATAAAAGAAGGCACTAGAAGAAGGAGGGGGGGGATCGATCGGCATTGGGGTTTATCCATCTCCATTCGGAAGAATAATTTTCCCCTTTTTCGCCTTTCTCTATCTCCCCATCACGGTTCTCTTAGTTTTTTCCTTCCGATCAACAAAAGGAAGTCTGCTCCAAAACTACGGTAAGACCCTTTTTCTCTTAGTCACTCCTCTTACTTGATCAGAGGAAAGGAATCCTACCCCGAGGCAGTACAAGGAAGGAACCTTGCTCTCGCCGTCCCTCGTATCCACGGTAAGGGCCATTTTATTTATTTCTCTCTACTGTTTTTCTTTCATCAGAGCACTCGCATAGTGTTGATCTACTGTTTTTCTTTCATCAGAGCACTAGCATAGCATTGATCTACTGTTTTTCTTTCATCCGAGCACTCACATAGTGTTGATCTTGCCTACGGCAAGCGTCGACCTATGTATACTGTGCAAAATTAACAGGAATGGTCGTATCCTAACATCTTGATATCCGGCTTGCGTTGTCATTCCCCGTTTATTTTGGTCTTAACTCACTTCGAATTTGGGGTTCGTTGTTTTTTTTTTTTTTTCTTCTTTCTTCTTTCATTTTCATTTAGTTTAACTCCTGTTTTATTATCATATTTTGATCCCTGTTTTAGCTTTCTGCTTTTATTCATATTTATAGTTCTGTCCGATTCTAGTTTCAATTCACGCTCCACTTCCCATTTAAGAGTTGCCCCATCCCCTGTTAACATCTTGGTTCGATTCACAGTTTCTTTTTCTGTTGTGTTTCTCTTATTTTGATTCATCCTGGGCATCGATTTTGTTCTAATTTGCATGAATATGGGTCTCTACTCTGATGATATCGAAGTGTATTGACTCTGTTTTCCTTTTTTTAATCATTTGATGGCATATCAATCAAGTTGCAGCAATTAAATGATCACGGCTTACTGGCATTTAACTGATATCCGGCAAGGACCCTTGCTAAACTCTTGCAGATCTTCGTTGAATTCGGTGTGGCCTACATTCTGGGATTTGTCATATTAACCAACTTCACTACGATTGTGTGAGAATCATAGTTCTCGAGAACTTTTTTTTTTTTACTTATTGGATTGTCTTGCATTCCCATTCAGACCATTGGCTCTGGCTAATTTGCTCCATGTATTGGTTGTAATATTATGATAAGCATATTCATTAGATTGTCTTGTTCAAATGGACGATTGCGTTCAGTCATTAGAATCCGTCAACAATCTGAACCTGAATCTGTGGTCTCAGTCAGCAGTGTAAACTCAAATGACACGGTAGTGTCTGCGGCGTGATCTATCCACAGACGAGTTCACTCGGGTATATCCTCTTTGGGATGCCTAGCAGAGCCTTCTAAATGTAAAACCCGATTGCTCAGTAGAATTCATCCCTAGTCAAGTTAGTCACTGCGTCTAATTCGGTGCCAGACCATCATCTGCATTTTTTTTAGCTCTGTCGTGTTCCACGCATACAGGCATTAGATCTGTTAGCTATAACAGTTTCTTTCATTTTTTTTTTATTGTTTGGCTATCGCTAGTACCATTTTTTTTTTATAACTTCCCATTTCATCAGCACCAAATGTGTGAATTCTGTTCATAGGTCTTCGGTTCAGCCTTTACTTGCATTATGCTTTTATCACAATATTTAATTTCAGGTCCTTCCAGCAATATAGGTATATTCATATATCATGTTTATATGTCATCCCCATTTTGTTCATTCAAACGTTTTTTGAATTCGGTATCATAGTTACACCAGTTATATCAGCTCAATGTTCCTCTAAACATGCCTCTTTTGAGAATGTCTCTTCTAATGTTGAACATCCATGTATTTTAAGATTGTTTTTCATAAATGCATCTTAGCTAAAAGAGCTATTCCAAGGGTAGATTCATCTATACTGGAACCTAAGGCTCTCATTCCTCTATCTGAAAGCATCATCAGAAGATGAACTGCCAGAAGGGCATCTTAAACCAAGGAATCCCAAATTGAGTGGTATATTTGTCTCTTGGTTCGCTTAAGGTAAGTACCAGAAAATTCCTACAGAATAGGCTAAGTCTGAAAATCATGGTGACAGCGCCGATAATGAGATATCGGCTCCTTCTAAAAAAAAAAAAAAAGCGAGCAAAGAGGACAAATGTCGATTAACCTCATGGCTGGTACACTTGTCTGCGTAAACCTTCTCTTATCACATTTTATTTTATTTTATATTTTTTTTTTTACTCCTTTCCCTCTCACTCATTGTCATACTTTAATGCAGATATTCTCTGCTAGCTTCTGCAATCTCGTCAGGTATGTTTGCGCTCTTATCATTAACACTTTTTTTTTATTATTATTATTATTATCATGCGCTTAATCTACCATGCCTGTAGCATTATATTGGTTAAACAAGATCACTGTTGTCAAATTCTGGAAAGAGATTGGTGTTAGAGATAACATATTTCACTCGTTTTTTTTCCTTTAGTTCAAGAATGGTGTTTATACATATGTAGGCTAGCTGGGATCACCAAACCCTTGTAGACCATATCAGGATTATCTTTTCCTTCTCCTTTATATCAAATGTTCTCAATTTGCCTTTCTCACTGACCATCTTGCTTTCACAAGAGATTATTTGATAGAAATCATTTGTCTAAAGTGATCCCTTCCACAATAGGGCTCACGTAAACATTTGTAGTCCTGTGAGTATCCATAATATCTCTTCCCGTTGGTTACTTATATGTTAATAAAAGCATCGTTGCACTGAACTTCATCTCATGATATACGGTAGTCCCGGCCCACAGCACCACTGTGGCCTTTTACTGTTATAGTAGTTCAACAAAAACTACTATAACTGTCTTTTTCTTCACAGTGGTTCACACAGAACCACTGTGGCCTTTTACTGTTATAGTAGTTCAGCAAAAACTACTATAACTGTCTTTTTCTTCACAGTGGTTCACACAGAACCATTGTGGCCTTTTACTGTTATAGTAGTTCAGCAAAAACTACTATAAACTGTCTTTTTCTTCACAGTGGTTCACACAGAACCACTGTGGCCTTTCACTGTTATAGTAGTTCAGCAAAAACTACTATAACCGTCTTTTTCTTCACAGTGGTTCGCACAGAACCACTGTGGCCCTTTTACTGTTATAGTAGTTCAGCAAAAACTACTATAACTGTCCTCCTTTTTACAGTGGTTCACACAGAACCACTATGGTCTTCCACTGTTATAGTAATTCATCAAAAACTACTATAGTTGTAATCAACATTTCTTCTTCTAATCTCACAAGGGGCAACTCGGGTCTTCCATCACGAGTTGCTATGGCTTTTGCGTTTCACGATGGTTCGTCTCGAACCATCCAGACCCTTGCCTTCACTCATTGCATGTAGATGTTCATTTGACTACAGCATTGTCTGAATATATACTTATATACATATATATGTATGCGTCTATATATATACATATATATATGTGTATTTTCTAACCAATGTAGGGTAGGCCATGTACCTTTTTCCATTCAGCATAAACATAGCACCTTGCGTTAGGATTCATACAAATTACATACAACTTCGCTGTCAACAAAGCATCTTCTCCTATATTGTGCTAACTCATTCCTTTGCAGGGAAGTCATGGGAGACTTGTATTGCTTAAGGATGTCATTACTCCAAAATTCAAGGATTGTAACAATTTAGATATTAATGGAAAATTTCCATTTCAGTCCTAGATTAGAATGTATGAGCATACATGTTGCTTGTTCATATCATCCTTCCTCTTTTATTGCAAAAGGTCACAATGGTGAAACACGAATGACACGTGCACCATTTCATAAGAGGTAAATTAATCCTAAGTTGATGATTTACATCAACGGCCATAGTCGGGATGTAAACAAGACTTAGGATTTTTATCTTTTATAAAATAACACTGGATCCACACCGGATCCTTTTCAGAATCCATCATATTTTCTTTAAATATTTCCCTCTTTTATTAGAGTTTAATTTAAAATTAACTCAATATATATACCAATGGCCATAGTCAGGGTATATTGAGAGTTAATTTCATTCTAAACTCTATAAAAGCACTAAAATGTATTTCATTCCTCTCTTGAATCTAAATATAGATTATTATATAATACATTCAATGACCATAGTCAAGGATGTATTATATCTTCAGTCTTATTTTGATTCATCTAAAGAATGAAATAGCTTTTCGAAATCCAAATTCAAATTCTTTAAATTCATTCATCATTTAGGATAGAATCGCATCATATTTTCAAAATTTCCTTTTCAAAATTTCAAGTAATTCTTTCCTTCATTTCTCAGATCAAATCCTATTTATAAATTCAAATTCAATTCTATTTCTCAAAAGGATTCAAGAATTCAACTTCAAAGTCCCATTTGACTTTGAAACTTCAGAATCATCTTATATTTCAAATTCCAAGTTCTATCTTAAATTTAAAATCCAATTTAACTTAAAAATTCATTTATATATTCAAGATTCAATTTCTAAAAATCCATTTTCCAAGTTCAAATTAAACTTGGAAGTTCTTGATTCATCTTCTGAATTTAATTCCAAATCCATTTTTAGGATCCAGGATTCAACACTCATATTGGATCTCAGATTTCATATCCAATTCCTCCTTAGGATCCAGACTCCAATTTCACTTTGGATCTTAGACTTCAGATCCAATTTCTTTATAGGATCCAGAACCAATTTCACTTTGGATCTTAGACTTCAGACCTAATTTCCTTGTAGGATCCAGAACCAATTTCACCTTGGATCTCAGACTTCAGATCCAAATCCATCCGGAACCCAATTCTACTTTGGATCTTAGACTTCTGATCCAAATCCATCTAAGGATCTAGAATCCAATTTTATCTCGGATCTCAGATCTTAGATCTTAAATCCATCTTCAGATCCACTCCATTTTAGGATCCAGAACCCAAGTCCATCTTGATTTCTAAATCTCGGATCCCATTCTGTCTAGGATCCGGAATCCAATTCCAATTCTAGATTTCAATTCCATTTTCGGATCTAATCTGAATCTCTTAAATCCATTTCCATTCTTAAATACCATTTGATTTCTCAGATCCATTCTAAATTTCAAAACCTCAAAAATCTAAATTCCATTCCATCTCAAGTATTCAGTTCTTTTTCTAAATTTAAGTTCAAAATTCAAAAGTCCATTTCCGACTTTGAAACTTCATTTTCCTTTCATTTTTCAAAAACTTTAAATCATTCTTCCTTAAAATCAAGATTTATTCTCCCAACTCTGATTTACTTCAAAAACTTAGGACTTCTCTGATCTATCTCAAGTTCTAAAGTTAGATTCAACCATTTCTTTACTCCTATATCAAATTCATCTCAGAAGCACTTGGAAATTTCCAAAACATCTTTCAAAAGAAGCATACATCTTTGCATTGCACAAGCATGATTCTTTGTGCATTTAGAGTTAGAATAAATTCTTAGATTATATTTAGGCAAAGCAAAAGGCATAGATTTGATCCTTGGTTCGATTACCCCTGGTAAAGGCGCCAGGAACGGTCGAACCTCGTACCGACGAGCGAATCCCGTCTCTCCCTTTTCCTGCAAATATTTTCAAAACGGAGGCGAGTTATTTTCTAAATATTTTTTTTCAAGGTCAAGTGAGACCGCACAAAAAAGTTCCTCTTCTCTCTTTCTTTCTTTTTCTTTTCTCTTCTCTCTTTCTTTTCTTTCTTTTATTTTTCTTCCCTTCAAAAAGGAGAAAAATAGAGGTTAGAAAAGGGAAAGAGAAGGAAGAGAGAGAAACCACAAGAGGAAAATTTTTGCGATGGTCACAGTTGCTCGTACCCACTGCCCCATTGAGGCAGAGAGGTGGTTGAGCTCGTATATGTGTCACGCTACACGCTTGCGTGTATTTCTTCAGTTTTCGTCGGACCCTCTCGGCACTCAATCTTGTTGGTACCCCGTTTGCGCGGGCAAAGTACGGCCACATATTTGGATATGCTAATGTTATCCCCATAAGTATGGGATTAAGTTATGATTCATTCTTGACACTCGTGAGTGTCGGTTTCAAGAAAGTCCTTCGCAGAAGGCTTCACTATGTGAGATTTGTCGTGTTACGATAGTTGGAACGCGTATTTGGAAAAATATGTATTTCAGGCTCTGGACACCCCTCGCATGTACAATAGCTATTGTATATACATTTTGAGCCTCGTGCCGCTCAAAATTAGTGATTGTGCCACCTTACACACTAGTTGGCGTATCGTCGCTCACAGCGCGATACTTGTGCAAAATTATAACTTTGTGGTTTTTCCTATTTTCGCACATGCACGTTGGCACATCCTGACACGTATGTCACTAGTTTTGGTTTGTTGAGAACTTCTTGTTTTGGCTCACTAGTATATTGATGAATATACGATGCACCAGAGGCATGCTTTACACTCGACGTGACATACACTTGAAAAAAAAACTGAAAACACCAGAGGGTATGGCACTGTTGACCTGTTGAGGTTTTGGGACTCGGTTGGAGTCTTCGAGCAATGGCCCGGGTTCATGAGAGTGTGCTCACGTGTGTGTAACCCTAAGTCTAAAATGGAAATAGTGTGATATCGTCTTCACAGGCGATGTGCTCTTTTGTGGCCATGTGAGGCTGAGCACGTGGATGGGCAGGCCAAGTCCTTGTTTGCGTACCCTGCGGGGACCACGAGGCACAACTACCTCGAGGAGGTATGACTTAAAGCATGAGCCTAAATAAGATAAACCTGCCATGCCCCATTCATAGGTTGGTCACCCAGGGAGAGGGCGAATGGTATAACCCTGAGTGACAGGTTGTTACTACGACCCGTTCTTGCGAGGAGCTGAAGCGCCCTCTGACCTCCAGTCATTCAGAGTTACGGAGGTTGAGGTTACCCTCTTCAGGGACCTCTGCTACTGCAGTAGTACGGATTGCAATCCTTTGCCCCTGCAAAAGGTTTCTTCTAGTCGCGTGCTGCCCGCAGGTGGTTTGACTCGGTGTCATCGTCGCAAAATTTTTCCCGTCTTCCCTTCCTTGCGGAAGAGAGAGGGAAATGCTTTCACGATTCAAACTTGACAGGATTTTGGAAATTGTTTTGAAATACTCGCCTCCGTTTTGAAAATTGCAGGAAAATCCATGGGATGGGGCTCGATCTGTCGGTACGAGGTTCGACCGTTCCTGCCGCCTTTAACAGGGGTAATCGAACCAAGGACCAAAATTGTGCTTGACTTAGTTAAATCATTGAAATCATGTTCTATCCTAAATGCACAGAGAATTCAGGCATGTGCTATGAGATTTTGGAAAATGGAAGTAGGGAAAACATGATGTATGCTTGGAAAATATTTGGAGTTGAAAAATTTTCAGGGAAAGATGGAAATCAATCTCTCAGGAAACTCAGACGAAGAAGATTTGAAATCTCGAGAAAGTTTATAAAGATTTAGAAAATCTTGAAGGAATGAGAATCTCGAGAAAATTTCGAGAAAGTTTATTAAGATTTGGAAAATCTTGAAGAAATGAGAATCTCGAGAAAATGAAAAGAATTTTTGAGAAAAGATGAATACTTGAAAAACACTCCTCAGAAAAACTCGGATTTTGAGATTTTTCTTAGGAAAACGATTGAAATTCATTGGAAAACTCTTTGAAGAAGGAAAATCAAAACTTAGAAAATTGAAATCCTGAGAATCTTGTCTTTGAAATATCTGAAAATCAACTTTGATTCTTGAGAAAGATGAGAAATTCCTTTTTGAAATGGATCTTAAGAAAATAACATTTTCAGGGAAAATCACGGGAAAACTTTGATTTGGAAAATCCAACTTCAAAAATCTTCATAGTTTCTTGAGAAATCGATTCCATGAAGTGAAAATTTCTTGAGAAAATCATGAGAAAAACCAATGATGCAGATGATTTGAATGAATGAATGCACTTTGAAAATATTTCTGAAAATTTGGTTGGAAAAATGTGGATTAAGCCAAAGTAAATCCTTCACATATTCTGACTGTGGCCATGAATATGTTCAGAGTTTACTTGAGTTAATTCACAACATTTTGAAAAATTGGAAATATGATGTGCATTTTTAAAATAGCCTAAGAGTGTAGGCTCAATGTGACTGGTAGAGAGATGATGGATCTGGGTCTCGTCCATATTCCGACTAGGGCCGTAAATATGGATTCCACCGAGTTCATCAACTCTCTAAGAGTTGGTGCATGTGCCATTCGTGCTCATCCACGGTGAATTTTGAAAATTGAGATATATGCATCATAGAATCAGGTATTACTAAAATCAAACTATATGAGATGCAGCCTAATCTAATCAGTAAAAGTAAATATCATTCCAAGTTTGCATTTGATTGTTACATTGCTGACATAAAGTAAAAAAAATGAAACAGATCCAAGGAATCAACATCTTCTAGATTTTCTTTTTAATATCAAGTTCATTATTCAATAAGATAATGTCCACTCCTGTGTGATCCTGCACAAATCAAAAGAACACGAGCAGTACACGGGATAAAAATAGAACTTATATTACACTAGCTAAATGCTACAAACACTAAAAGATATCATCAAAAGAATCTAATGACAATTAAAACTATATTAACTACTGACAAATGATAATACTAACCCCTACCAAATTGATAAACTAACAA